>NC_045456.1:5006056-5038443 GCF_002776525.5 Piliocolobus tephrosceles
AAAAGAGAGAGAGAGAGAAAGAAAGAGAGAGAGAGAGAGAGAGAGAGAGACAGAGAGACAGAAGAGAAGAGAAGAGAAGAGAAGAGAAGAGAAGAGAAGAGAAGAGAAGAGAAGAGAAGAGACGGCTCCTATCTCATGCTCAAGTTAGCTATTTCTGGAGTCAGATCAAAGCCTAGTTCCACAATTTATCAGCCACATGATTTTGGCCCTATTACATAGACCCTCTGAGACTCAGTCTCCTCATCTGTAAAATGAGGCTATCTTGTTCTAGTGATTGAGACATCTAGCAGAGTGTCTAGTATGTGGTAGATGCTCAATAGGTAGTATTTGTTAATATTAGGTTTTATATTCTGCTGCCATTTTTATTCTTTATTAAAGCCAAACTCATTATTTCTCCCCTCAAACTCATATATCTTTTATAAGTTTCCCAGTCAGATAAATAATACCAAAGCTTCTAGTTTACCACATTCACGTCCCTGGGATCATCTTTCATCCCTCCACAAGTACCAGGTCCCTGCTACTCTGCAACAGCTCTCTACTGCATCCTTCATCTTCAGTCCTCTAATGTAAGATTATTATTTATTGAACACTTACAGGCTGTACCCCAATGTTGGATGTTCACAGCTTTGTATAACCAGCTATCTCAAAAGCGTATGTCACCTACTGCTTCAAAACAAACAAAAACTTCTCGTAAGTCAACCACAGTCACAGGAAACGAATTACATGAATCACCACTTTCCTGTCCTGGGCTCAATGAGCATCACCCTCCAGCCTCTCTCTATCAAGCTGTACAAGCCCACTTTCCTCAAGTTCTAATTGAATGTCTTTATTTCAACCCCATTCAATTATCCTTGCCTTGTTGTAAGCATGACCTTTTCGGGTTTTTGCTAAGAAAACCATGCTATAAAACATGCCTATCTCATAGGCACTTTAAAACAGACACACAAGGCTGGGTGCGGTGGTTCACGCCTGTAGTCCCAGCACTTCGGGAGGCGGAGGTGGGCAGATCACTTGAGGTCAGGAGTCTGAGACCAGCCTGGCCAATGTAATGAAACCCCATCTCTAGTAAAAATACAAAAATTAGCCGGGCATGGTGGTGCATGCCTGTAGTCCCAGATACTCGGGAGACTGAGGCACGAGAATCGCTTGAACCCATGAGGTGGAGGTTGCAGTCAGCCGAGATCACACCACTGCACTCCAGCCTGAGTGAGAGAGAGACTTCGTCTAGGGGGAGGAGGGGGGAACAGAAATATGCATACAAATAAAAAGATAATTAACTATGCATATCTGCAGGGTAAAGGTCCAAACCAGAATATCTTTTTTTTTTTTTTTTTTTTTTTTGCGACAGAGTCTCTCTCTGTTGCCCAGGCTGGAGTGCAGTGGTGTGATCTTGGCTCTCTGCAACCTCCACCTCCCAGGTTCAAGTGATTCTCCTGCCTCGGCCTCCTGAGTAGCTGGGACTAAAGGCATGCGCCCCCATGCCCGGCTAATTTTTGTATTTTTAGTAGAGACTGCGTTTTACCACGTTGGCCAGGCTGGTCTTCAACTCCTGACCTCAGGTGATCTGCCCACCTTGGCCTCCCAACATGCTGGGATTACAGGTGTGAGCCACTGTGCCCGGCCTAGAACAGCTTTCAAATGTGAGTAGTCATAATGAGTCCTAAAAAGAAGCTTAGTCACTGCTAAGAGATTTCATATGCATGTCAATGTATATATATAACTTATTATATATACAATAAATACATACAGCTTAATTTTGTTTAGCTGTCAAAAAAATCGTACGAGCTATATTTTTGCTTTGAAATTGAGCAGCATTAATTTCAGTAAATTAGGAAGTATAACCTCTGGTCTGGATCAGCCCAACATCATATTCTATGCACAAAAGACAAAATACACATATTTGTCAGCATGACCTCTCAATTACTGCGACAGTACACAGATTAAAACAGTGACTTTCTTCTATACTTGTACAAATATAAAACATGCTAAGAATTATTTATTTATATATACACCCACAGTCAACCTTTTCAACCAGATACCCAATTTATGCATAAACAGTCACACAGACCTGACTTAGACATTTTTATAAACATTTCACTAAATTTTTAAAGGTATGCAAAATATATTGGCCTGATTATATATAAGTACAATCAGGAAGATTATATACATTTTTAATTATAATATGAGTTTCATAATAATCTGCTGTTTGACCCTAAAGCGTCAATCTTACCAGAAGCATCAAATTCTCTATTTTTGGATAATGGGATAATGGGGTATAGATTTGAAGGTCTGATTTTAGCTGGGAAAAGGATATACTATCTATAACAAGCCTAATGACTAAACAGCTGCAGATTCTAAAAAAGAGTTTTATAATACTCTGAGATAGGCACTAATTTATGCTTTAAATTTTCCATCCAGTGATATCTTTTTAGACACATGCAAGGAGAAATCATCAACACTTAAAGAGCTGGTGTATGACCTCATGTAGCGAAGGACAGCAAAGAGAGAAATGTTTTAGATGTATCTTATTTGCAGCAATCTCACAGGCTTTTTTTTTTTTTTTTTTAAGTATCTATTCTTCTCTCTTCAGACAGACCATAAGCCATATAAAGGCAAGAAAAGTATGGTTTATTTATCCTTGTAATTCAAAGTGCCCTATACACAGTAACTAAAAATCAGAGTTCACATTTAGAGTTGGTTTCCTAAGAGCAGAGATATCCATTCTCATCCACTTTCACACTGGGTCCATCCTGCTGGCACTAACAGTGTGTGTTTCCAGAGCCAGGTATACGAAACAACCATTTTAACAAATGAGTAAATACAAAGATAAAAACAATATATTTAAATAATAAACTATTTTTATATAAAAGGCAGAGGGAGAGCTTAAAGTTACAAGGAAGTATAGAGAAAAAGGTCACAGGTTGAAGTAGGACAATGACTAGGAGAAAACATTTGGACTCTGTACATGATGTGTAATAGATATCAGATATACGTATATGTATAATATATGTATGCATATGTGTATGTACATATGTAAGGTATGTATATATCTCATACATCTTTGAGTTTTAAAACCCAAGATTAGAAGAACTGAAGCTTCCATTTGCAATGTTGCATAAACAGAGCCATTGTATAAAAGGAGGTTTTATGTTCGGGAAAAAGTCAAATTTAACTTGGAAACTAATAAGCTATTTCTCCCAAGTAATATCCACCCAGGAATTTTTTTTAAGCTTCAGAAACTTATAACTAAAGGCAAGTTATTAAAAGTATAGCATTTAGCATTTCATTAGGGAGCTTTTCATTTGTTTAATTTCAAACTACAATAACATTTCTTAACAAGGTGTTCAAGGTGCTAAATTTATTATATTTATTGTTTTAAATTTTTAATCATCCTTAATCAAGAACCAATAGTATTCAAACTATTTTTGAAAATGTAATGGTAAAGAGATCTTCAGATAACTATTATTAACATAAAATAGTTCAAACACCCAATTTCAAGAAGAATACAAAAGCCATTGCATGGAAGTAAGAGATCTGTGATCTAAACACAAAAATATATTAACTGTCACGAAGGCTTAAATCCAAAAGGCAGGTAGTATTTTGTACAATAGGAAAGGAAAAACAAATATAAGAGTATCATCTTTATTTATTTGTGTATTTACATATATACACACACATATATTATTTTCAATAGATGACAGATTCGGGAGTTTAAATGTTTTGGGTTAAATTGCTAAAATCATCACAGACATAAATTATATCATTCTAAAATATCACGAAAAAACTTAAAACCTTGGTCTTAACAAATTATATGCAAATGAAGCCAAATACTCAGACTAGGTATGCCATAATAGAAAAATATTTAAACTAATGTTTGTTACAGTTTCAACACTTGCCATCTGAAAGTTACTCTCCTAGTAAAACATGCTTACCACTGAACAACAGCTATGGAAACTTCAAATAACTTATCTGAATAATTTGCGATTATTATCATAGTAAAATAATTTCCAGTAAGGTTCATTTCACAGCTGTTCAAGGGTAATCAACTATAGCCAGTAATCATAATCTACACTATTATCCTAAGTCCTAGCTCATATCTAAACACTTACCTTATTACCCTTCAAAATCTGGATTCAAATGCATCAAGCAATCTAAGTTAATAGGTCTACACGAAAAAAAAAAAACAAAAAACTTCTCTTTGCTCATAAGTACTTCAACATAAATTAAATCTGTCACTGCCCTGCTTTCTTCTTCCCATCCCACCACCTTTTCTCTTTTCCCATTAGGCAGCTTTTCACTTTATACAGTCATGCATCACTTAATGACAAGAATACATTCTGAAAAATAGGTCATTAGGTGATTTTATCACTGCGCAAACACCATAGAGTATACTTACACAAACCTAGATGGTATAGCTTACTACACATCTAGGCTACATGGTATGGCCTACTGTTCCAAGGCTACAAACCTGTATAGCATGTTACCTTACTGAGTACCATAGTCAATGACAAGTATTTGTGTATCTGAACATGTTTTTTATCTAAACGAAAAATACCATATCTTTAATCTTACAGGACCACCATCGTACATGCTGTCCACTGTTGACCTAAATGTCATTATGAGGTGCATGGCATAGGTCAATTGAAAAAAAAAAGAATAGCACGTGATTGCTAAGAACTAAGGACTACCCAACCATGATCAAGCTTATCTAAAAGTAGTCTCTTTCTGGCAGCATTCACATATTAATTCCACTTCATTAAACAACATCATCATAACCAGAGTTTTAATTACAGGTTGAGCATCCCTAATTCAAAAATCCAAAATGCTCCAAAATACAAAACTTTGAGTACTGATATGATGCCACAAGTGGAAAATTCCACATATAAGTGTTTAAACTTTGTTTTAGGCAAAAATTTAAAATATTGTATAAAATTACCTTCAAGCTATATGTAGTAAGTATATATGAAACATAAATGTCTAGCCTTGGGTCCCATCCCCAAGGTATCTCATTATATATATGGAAATATTCCAAAATCCGAAAAAATCCAAAACATTTCTGGTCTCAAGCATTTCAGATAAGGAATGCTTAACCTGTACATGCCCACATGCACAGAGCACTACATTAGCTTCAAAACAGTTAAACATATACAGATATTTCTTTTTAAAAATAATGTACTTGCCTTGTGTCTGCATTTAAGTACAACTCCATAGGCTCCTATAATAAAAAGAAGTAAGCAATCAAGGGCATGCATACAAACTACAGGTCTTGAAGAAATCAAAGCTCTGCTATATTGACATTGCTTCTCAGTGTTATAATAATGACCACTAAAGTGACAAGATTCTATAGTGATAATGCAATAATGAGCCACATACAAATGGAACATACTTTATTATACATTTATTATAAAGAGTATAGACAAGTCATTTCCTCCAACAAGTATTTTTAAATGTTTCTTTTTAAAGAAAATTTCACTGGCAATATGTTTAAATGTAGGCTTACACATTTATGAAGACAAGATTTGCTCTCAAGAACTTGGAGAATAAATGAAAATTAACTCAGAAAATTCTATGGAACTTAAAACTTAAGAGCTAGGCCAGGCACAGTGGCTCACGCCTGTAATCCCAGCACTTTGGGAGGCCGAGGCTGGCAGATCACCTGAGTTCAGTTCGGGACCAGCCCGGCCAACATGGCGAAAACCCATCTCTACTAAAAATACAAAAATTAGCTGGGTATAGTTGCAGGTGCCTATAATCTCAGCTAATCAGGAGGCTGAGGCAGGAGAATTGTTTGAACCCAGGAGGCAGAGGTTGCAGTGAGCCTAGATCGCACCACTGCACTCCAGCCTGGGCGCGAAAACAAACAAAAAAAACCTTAAGCGCTAATGACATCCCAATAGTAAGCTCAAGCACAGAGCCCACCAAATACACTATCTGTTCTAGAAGACATTAAAATCTTCCTCTAGGATATTGAAATGCCCCTCTTCTTTTTTTGTTTTGTTTTGTTTTTTAAGTTTTTTTGTAGAGACATGGTCTCATTATGTTGCCCAGGCTGGTCTCAAACTCCTGGCCTCAAGCGATCCTCCCACCTCAGCATCCCAAAGTGCTGTGATTACAGGCATGCACCACCACACCCAGCTGAATGTCTCTCCTGACCAGCAAGGTAGTCCAGGCCTCAGTATTCCAATTAATAGCTGGTAGGATTTGCTACCTTTTGCCATAAATACTCAGTTCATGCACAAAGGCCACAAGCACTCCCACCGTCTTTGGTGTATTTCAACAAGTAACCACCTTTGGGGTTACTTATCCTATTATCTAGGCAATAAACTTCTTCCTTAGAAGTAGAACAGAGTTGATAGCGAGGTACCCAGGAAACTGAGGTTAAAATTATATTGTGAAAAATCTAATTAAGAGAATCAAAATGTCATGAATGATAGCTGAGCTTTACAGAAACATCAAGAACATTAACATTAGCAGACTGGCAAGCCTGCATTCATCTATGAGAAGGGGGCTTCAGGGATACAAAATTAGGAAATGTGTCTTCAACAGAGTCTACGGGACCTGAACAAGTCTCCCTCACTTTGGTAGAGATGGATGAATCCTATTATCACAGTTAGCACAGAACCAGCCATTACAACCATCTAACTTAACTTCACAATTGCCAGGCAATTGTTCAATTCTCTGTCTGTCAGTTTTTCTATGGGGTGAAAAATACCCTGTCTAAACTACAAGAATGTAGAGTGTGCTTGACAGGTTTTTTTGTTTGTTTGTTTTTGTTTGTTTGTTTGAGACAGAGTCTCGCTCTCTCACCAGGCTGGAGTGCAGTGGCACAAGCTCACTCACTGCAACCTCTGCCTCCTGGGTTCAAGCAATTCTCCTGCCTCAGCCTCCTGAGTAGCTGGGACTACAGGTGCCCACCACCACAGCCAGCTAATTTTTGTATTTTTAGTAGAGAGAGGGTTTCACCATGTTGGCCAGGATGGTCTGGATCTCTTGACCTTGTGATCCACCACCTCAGCTTCCCAAAGTGCTGGGATTATAGGCACGAGCCACCGTGCCTGGTGAAAGATTTTTATATACTTTATATGTATATCTTAGCCAAAAAAATATGTGAAGTGATTTCCAAAGAAAGAAACATACAGCAATGGTGGTTCTGATTACAACTTAAAGTAACAGATTCTGAGATATATATATCAGAGATATATATATATCAGTCTGGTAATTTTGAGCCAGTCCCAAAGAAGATGATCACCTATGGCTATACTGAGAAAAACTAGTTATGATCCAGAAAAACTTAGGCCCAGAATCTGGAACATTCTAATCTTGTTACACCCTATGTGCTAGCCTTCTCCAGTCAGCAGCTTTATTGCATCGGTCTCTAATTCTAATACTTTTGAAAAATAAAACAGGCTATTCCAGAACAGATGGTAGGCAAGACACTGAGAATGAGTTTTTACATAACATCGATGAAGAAATGGAAGAGGAGTTGACTAGTGAAGGAACAAAGATCTATTTGTTTTGTATGGTTTGAACTTCAGATCTTGAAACAAGCATCCAATGATTAAACTTTTTATTTTAATTGTTTCTATGTATTTGAAAAGGATTTGCCAACTTAAAAACAGCTTTGCTGTTCACATAGGTAAACTTTTTTACAGTCCTTTAGGAATTCAAAGTTTATTTGAAAATTCTGAAATATGAAATTTTTGTAACATATGCTTTAAAGATATAAATGCTAAGAAACCATAATTACAATCACTTATCCTCTGTTAACGGAATCATTTATCAAAATTTCCAAAGTTATCTTTAAGTCTAGAGCAAAAACTAATCAAGAAAAATCAGAAGAAATGATTTTTTTTTAGGAGTCGGTTTATACAAAATGACATCATATTTCATCAAATCGATGGTATATCATTGGTCATGAGCATTATTTTATGTACTACTAGGAAAGGAAGAGCTGCCAATTAAACTGTGACATCATACTGATTATAAGATCCCCCCTGATTTCAGAGATAAAATTGTGTGCCTCAGAATTTACAAAACACAGTCTCTCATTTTCAAAGAAACAGAAGTCACTTATTTGTTTATTTACCAGGTATTAAGTACAATTTACCCAACATGGTGAAACCCAGTCTATACTGAAAATACAAAAATCAGCTGGGCACAGTGGCTCACGCCTGTAATCTCAGGAGGCTGAGGCAGGAGAATCGCTTGAACCCAGGAGGCAGAGGCTACAGTGAGCCGAGATTGTGCCACTGCACTCCAGCCTGGGTAACAGTTGAGACTCTGTATCGAATGAATGAACGAATGAATGAAATTTAAGTTATTCAAAATAAGCCTAGCTGATATAAAAATAAAATGTAACCAAGAAAAAAATGCAGACTAAGGAATTCATGATTGCTAAAAAGAATGAAGGCAGTCAAGATTGTTGTAATACTGCGGCTCTTTTTAAAATAAAAGGGAAAAAAAAATCTTTGATTTATTAAACTTTAAAAGGTTTTAAAATGTTATTAATTTTTTATTGGAGAGACCCAAATTGTTTAAGAGTAATTTTATTTTTAATATTTTACTCTTAGACACACATGTGAATTGATACAGGCTAAATTAACAGGATCCGATTAGTAACTTTTCGGGGGTAGGAATAACTAACTGTTCATTGTTCAAAACTCAAGGAATGCAAAAATTCCAACTTACCTTCACCTACAACCCCAAGGATCTCAAATTTATTCATCACATTACCAATGTTAGGAATCTTCATGAAGACAAACTCCTCTTTTGATGCAAGCCACAAAACATGGCACCAAAAGAACTCAGAAAGCTGCGCGGTAAGAACAAAAACCTTCTGAAGGAAGAAATTCTCACTGGCTGGTGGGAACTTTCACATACTTGTTGCAATCATGAAGTATTAAAGGATTCCCTGAAAAAAACAAACACAATTAAAAGCTGTAAATTTTATATTTGCAGTACTCTAATAACCAATCTTACCTTTTTGTATAGTTACTTTTCAATCCATTTTAATGTTTTATACACTTAAAATGAAGAAGAAACCAACAGTAACAGGAGCAAAGAACCCAAAATGGAACGAATACAAACAAACAAATGAACCTCTCTGTATCTGAAATGAATAATACAACCACACTTTAGGGGACAAGGACAAATGAATTAACCATAGGTAACTTCTGAAAACAGCATTTTCACTATCTACTCTCCTAAAGCTAAAAACAAAAAGAATTACAAACAAATACTATACTCTACTTAGATACCTGCTTTTATACAGTGACATGAAACTTGTTTGTGTGTGTTCTAAGATAGGGCAAATAGGTGAATATACTGACCTTGGTTTCTTAATTCTCATAAAAGGGAGTAACAAATATAAAAAGGGAGAAGGCTTGGAGATGGCGTTAACAATATAAGCTCAGTTTTTAATACACAGGGGTACAGACAGATATAAAGGTGTTTGTGTAAATGTGCACTCACATACATATATTTCCTAGCTCTGTCTGCTGAGAAGGCCTAGAAGCAATGACACCCCTATAGCTATGAACACAGCTGGGGCTCTAATAACAGGAACTAGAGTTCCTTGAAGAAAAGGCCGATTCCAAGGGTGGGGTAGGAGAAGTACCATAGGAGCCTAGGGTATATTTTTGTGGTGCCAGAAAGTAAGGAAAAGCTCAAAGAATGATAGGGGTACCTCAAAAGGACACAGGAGTCAGACTGATGTGACTCCCACTGGCCTAATCGGGAATATTTGAGCAACAAAGTAAATAAGCACAGTAACAGATTATAACCCATAAAATTTTTTTGAAAAGTCCTTACTGACATAAATAAATAAATAAGGGAGAAGAGAAAGCTCTTTTGCGAAGTATAATTCCAAATAATAAATGTAGTGATAAAATTAGAAAATCGCCATTTGGCAATCACTCTGATAATAATTATTTCAAGCAAGTATGATCAATATATGCTAAAACTAGCGGTTGAAAATTTGATGGAAAACAGGATATTATCTAATCTCAAAGTATCTCCCCACAAGATACCTATTAATTACAAGAAGAAAAATAGTAATTTTATACTGAAGAATCCTGCCAGATACCACCTTAATTAAGTGATCAAGTTAACATCATCAATAAGGGGACAAACCAACATTATATGTCCCCTGATAGGATGCATCACATCACCACCTCTGTGGCATTCGTGCCAGAAATGCAAAACCTGCATCTAACCACAAGTAGCAAGAGACAAGCCCAAACTGAGGGACATTTTACTAAATAACTGGCCTGTATTCTTTTAAAATGTCAAGGTCATGAAAGACAAGAAACAACTGAATAACAAGAAGTGACTATTCCAGATTAAAGAAGATTAAGAGATATGACAATGAAATACAATGCATGATCCTGGATTACATCCTGAACAAGAAAAAGCTTTTGTTCTTTTTTTGCTATAAAGAACAATTGATACAATTCAAATGTTCACAGATTATAGTACTGTTGTCAGTGGTTTTCTAATTTTCATATTAGTACTTCGGTTACATAAAACAGTGCTCTTGTTTTTAAGAAACAGCACTAAAGTTTTTAAAGGGGCATCATGTTTACAACTTAAATCATTGAGAAAAATTACAAGTGTGTATGGGAAAAGAGAAAAAAAGACAGAAAGAATGATAAAGCAAATATGATAAAATGTTAACACTTGGAAAATCTAGGTCAAGGGTATAGAAAGTAGGAAATTCTTTGCACTATTTTTGCAATTTTTCTCTAAATCTGAAATACTTTCAAAATAAGCTTTGTTTCAAAAAGCTTATCCTATTTCTAAGAATAATAACAGTGGTACCAACACAAAATATTGTTTTAAAAGCAAGAAATAAATCTAAACAAGAAGTTCCTTACTGCCTATAAAATCTGAAACTTTTAACAAGAATACCCCATGCGATGTGGATAAGCATTGTCAAGAAGTGCCCTTTCATACACTGATGGTAGAAATGTAAATTGGTGCAAGTTTTCTAAAAAGCAATATATACATTATTAGGTGATTTTAAAATGTGCATATCCTGATAAGGGCATCTGACAAAAATCTACAACAAACATCATTCTTAAATGTGAAATAGTAGATACAGTCCCTTTAAAACTTAAGAACATGTGCCAGGCACAGTGGTTCATGCATATAATCCCAGCACTTCAGGAAGCCAAGGCAGAAGGATCGCTTGAGCCCAGCCTGAGCAACACAGGGAGACCCAGTCTCTACAAAAACAAAAAACAAACAAACAAAAACAAAAACAAAAAACCTAGACTGGCGGGCATGGTTGTGGGAGGCTGAGATGGGAGGATCACTTGAGCCCAGGAGGTCGAGGCTGCAGTGAGCCTTGATTGCGCCACCAGACACCAGCCTGGGCAACAGTGTGAGACTCTGTCTCTAACCAACAAACAAAAACATGACAGGGAGTTCTACTATTAATACTTATCAACATTAGTATTAAACATCCTAGCCAGGCACAGTGGCTCATGTCCATAATTCCAGCACTTTGGGAGGCTGAGGTGGATGGATCACTCACACTCAGGAATTCAAGACCAGCCTAGAAAATGTGGTGAAACCCTGTCTCTAGAAAAACAACAAAAATTAGCCGGGTGTGGTGGTGCATGCCTGTAGTACCAGCTACTCTCAGAGGGTGAGGTGGGAGGATTGCTTGAGCCCAGGAGGACGAAGCTGTGGTGAGCCGTGATCACACCACTGCACTCCACCCTGGGTGACACTGCAAGTCCCTGTCTCAAAAACAAAAACAAAAACATCCTCACGGGTTATAGGTGGTTTAGTAAAATAAGAAACAATAAATGAATAAAATGTATGATTGAAAAGAGGGAAATGAAAACAGAATTTGCAGATACTACCTCACAGAAAATTCAGAAGAATTCATAAATTATTGGAATTATTAGTGTTTGGCAAAGTAGCTGAACATAAGCTTAATACACAAATATCAGTTGCATTTGTAAAGATCATTTGTAAGAAATAGAAAAAGCAATTTTTAAATATCACATTTATGGGTGGGGCACAGTGGCTCACGCCTGTAATCCCAGCACTTTGGGAGGCCAAGGCAAACAGATTGCTTGAGCTCACGAGTTCAAGACCAGACTGGGCAACATGGCGAAATCCAGCCTCAACAAAATATACAAAAATTAGCTGTGTGTGGCAGAGCATGCCTCTAGTCCCAGCTACTCCAGAGGCTGAGATGGGAGGATGGTTTGAGCTTGGGAAGCGGAGGCTGCAGTGAGCCAAGATTGTCCCATTGCACTCTAGCCTGCACAATAGAGCCAGACCTTGTCTCAAACAAAAACAAAAACAAACCACATTTACGATAATTTTAAAAAGCACTTAAGATTTAACAAAAGATATTCAAAACCACTTTTCAAATATATATGTAACTTTACTCAAAGACATTAAAAAACACCTAAACAAGTTATCCAAATTTTACAGCTAGGAAGATTCAAAACTATAAAGGTATCAATTCTTTCCATATTGATCTATACAGTCAATGCAATTCCAATCACAACCCCAACAAGGTTTTCTAAAGAATTAAGACAAGCTGATTTTAAAATATATATGGAAGGGCAGAGTTCCAAGTAGAAGCAACACCCTCCTACTACAAGTATGAGCAGCAAAGAATAAGAAAAAGAAAAGAGTAAGAAAGATAAGAAAAGTTACAAGAGCACTAGGCTTTGAGGGTAGGATCTGGCAGGATGCCCTACTGAATATGTTGAGGATTATAATAAAGTGAGGGAAATTAAGAAAGGGTGGTTCTGGCACAGACTAACTTAGCCAATAGAACAGATGTGAGAGCCCAGAATAGACCATACTTCAGCATCCCTACAGATTCCTACAGACCTTACAGAAGTCAGAGTAACTCTTGAAGAAGATAAGTCAGACCATGTCACTTCTCATTCAAAACCCTCTAATGGCCTCCCATATCATTAAGAGTGAAAACCAAAATCCACATGACTCACAGGCCTTGACCTCCCCTCCTCTGATATCATCTCCTACTAGTCTCTCCCTTGACTAGCTTCACTCCAGCTACACTGACCTCCTTTTGCTATACTTATTTTAGAAAACTTGAGTTCAGTGAAATCAAACATTTTTTAAGGATTACTCTGACATTTAGAGAAAAAGATGTCACAATTTGAGAAGAAATAAATATTTATTCATTCATTAAGCAAATAATTACTGACTGCCTCCCATGTTTTCAGGATAAGACACACAGCACAGTGGTAAACAAGACAGGCAAGGTCCTTACCCTCATGGAACTTTACATTTTGCTGGTGGAAAAAAAATACGAGACTATTATCTTGCATTTTGTTATGAAAGAGGGGAAAAGAATGATTACTCAGACAGAGAGGGCTTCTCTAAAAAGGTAACATTTGAGCTGAGATGGCAATGGCAAGGAGCCAGCTATATGAGGATCTACATCAGTCACATCCCTGGTAAAAGATTCTCAGAGCATTTCTGAAAACGAACCATTCTTTCATTTTCTATGGCTGGTTTGAAAGAACACCCAGGAAATATTTACATATTCTACTCTCTGCCAATAATGGTATGGTTCATTTCAAAGGAAACTTGAGATAAAAATTAATCATTCTCACTGAGAAGACCCAAAAAGTTATGTATGTAAGTATTGTAAAGAACATTTGTGGCCGGGCGTGGTGGCTCATGCCTGTAATCCCAGCACTTTAGGAGGCCAAGGCAGGTAGATGACCTGAGGTCAGGAGTCTGAGACCAACCGGACCAATATGGTGAAACCCGATCTCTACTAAAAATACAAAAATTAGCCAGGTATGGTGGTGTGCGCCTATAGTGCCAGCTACTTGGGAGGCTGAGACAAGAGAACTGCTTGAACCCGGAAGGCGGAGGTTGCAGTAAGCCGAGATCTTACCACTGCACCCCAGCCTGAGCGACACAGCAAGACTCTGTCTCAAAAAAAATAAAAATTTAAAATTAAAAAAAAAAAAAAAAATTTGGTCTCACTATTCTTTGTGGCAGTCAAAACTGAGTAATAAAAACTGGGAATCAGGCCAGGCGCAGAGGCTCACGCCTGTAATCCCAGCACTTTGGGAGGCTGAGGCGGGTGAATAACCCGAGGTCAGGAGTTCAAGACCAGCCTGGCCAACATGGAGAAACTCCATCTCTACTAAAAATACAAAACTTAGCCAGGTGTGGTGGCAGGCGCCTGTAATCTCAGCTACTTGGGAGACTGAGACAGGAAAATCACTTGAACCCAGGAGACGGAAGTTGCAGTGAGCTGAGATCTTGCCATTGTACTCCAGCCTGGGTGACAAGAGTGAAAACTCCACCTCAAAAAAACAAAAAAAAACTGGAAATCAGAATGTGAGTAGGGCTGGGCACAGTGGCTCACGCCTATAATCCTAGCACTTTGGGAGGCTGAGGCAGGCAGACTGTCTGAGGTCAGGAGTTAGAGACCAACCTGGCCAACATGGTGAAACCCCATCTCTAGAAAAAATACCAAAAAAGTAGCCGGATGTGGTGGTGGGTGTCTGTAGTCTCAGCTACACAGGAGGCTAAGGCACGAGAATTGCTTGAGCTTGGGAGGTGATGGTTGCAGTGAGCCAAGATCACGTCACTGCACTCTAGCCTGGGCGACAGAACAAGACTCGGTCTCAAAAAAAAAAAAAAAAAAAAAAAAAAAATTATGTGAGTGGATACATATCTTGGATGTCAAGAATGGTCTTTTAAATACCAGTATTCATACTGAGGAAAAAAAATTATGTCATATTGGATTTAGCTGCAATTTTATATATTTTATATGAATATAGCTGATTAACCTTTTTTTTTTTTTTTTTTTTTTAAGGCATAAAAACTGAAACACTTTAGCTCTGGTGATGGCAAAATACGTATCTTGGATGAAATGTCCCTTTACAGACAAATACAAATGCTAGAGGGAATACTTTTTAGAAACATCTTAAAAGCTCCAAACACTTTTGTGAAGAATTACCTGGCTAAAATCAAAGCAAAAGAATAGAATCCAGAGAGATAATCCAAACCATCCAAAACTATTTTAGCTTTTCTGGTATTTGAAGATCCAGAAAGTGAGAGAAAAACAGGCTTGCTCTTGAAATCATTACAGATTAGGAACACAAAGTCAAGGGTGTCTCAAAATGAGAAAGTTTGTTAGCAATAACTTATTGTATATTTCAAAATATTTAAACTAAAAGAGTGGAATTGGGAGGTTCCTAACACAAAGAAATGATAAATGCTTGAAATGATAGATACCCCAATTACCTTGATCATTACACGTTGTATGCTTGTATCAAAATATAACATGTGTCCCATAAATATATACTATTATGTATCCATAATCATTTAAAATAACATTTTTATAAATAAGGAGAAAGTTTGATAAATCACCACTCGAAGCCAAAACCCCAGGATAAGAAAAAACAGAAATAAATCAGCCCTTGGACAAACTTGAACTGTAGGTTGATGTCATCTGGGTGATCTAAGCAACGCTCTGAAGGAAGATAGCATTAATGAGGCCTCACAATACTGCCACAGATAATTTCTCATTTACAAAGTGCAGTACATAATCAAAGATGGCCAAATACACAAGGTAAGATACCACGAACAAGAACCAATAGAAACAACTGAAAAAGAAAGTGACCCTCAAAGGACTTTGGGTCAGGGATAGCCTATAAATGATCAGCAATAGCCTACAAAACAACGGTAGGGTTGATGCAATAAAAACCAAAGATTGAACATTGTGACAGAACTGAAAGGTCCAAAAGGTGAAAGATCAAACTATAAAAATAAATTAGAATGCTAGATAGAGAGCATAACAAAAAAAGAGAACTAAATGAAAGAGAAAAATATTAGGATATAGAAGACATTGAACATGGTTTTAAAACTTGACCTAACGAACATATAAACTATAGCAAAGAACTGCAAAATATCTTTTTTTCCTCTCCAAGCACACATACAACATTCACAAAAACTGATCATATGCTAGGCCATAAAGCAATTCAAAATAAATTACAAGGGCCAGGCACAGTGGCTCACGCCCGTAATCCCAGTATTTTGGGAGGCTGAGGCAGGCAGATTACTTTAGGCCAGGAGTTTAAGACAAGCCTGGTTAACATAGTGAAACCCTGTTTCTACTAAAAATACAACACTTAGCCGGGTGTGATGACCACGTGCCTGTAGTCCCAGCTACTCAGGAGGCTGAGGCACAAGAATCACTTAATCCCGGTAGGGAGAGGTTGCAGTGAGCCAAATGGCACCACTGCACTCCAGCCTGAGCAACAGAGCAAAACTCCATCTCAAAAATAAATAAATAAATAATATAAATTACAAGGATTGAAGTAAAAGGATGGTCTCTTTCTACAACTAAAGTTGATCAATCACAAAAGAAATAGTTAGAAAATAATTTTTATGTTTGGAAATAAATACATTCCCAAAATAATCCGTAAATCAATCAAAGAAGAAACCATAATACACTTAACAAAAATACAAATCCATGGAAAGAAAACAATGCTTAAGGAGAATATTGAGAATCTTATATGCATACATCAGAAAATACTAAAAACTGGAAACGTATAAACTAAGCATAAAACTCAAGAGGCTAAACAAAAGAACCACAAAATGAGCCCAATGAAAATGTAAAGAAAGAAATGAGTAAGAGAAAAATTCATGAAACAGAAAACACAAGTAATAAAAAGATCGGGCCGGGAACCTACCGACCTGTGAGCTAATATATGGTGTCTTAATGTGGCTAAGCATGTGGTAAGTTGTTATGCAACAGAAAACTGATACAACAGCATTGTTCCTTTTATATACAGTTTAAAAACAGGCAAAGCTGAACTATAAAGTATATTAAGTATGTATATGTAAGTAGTAACTGTGTAAAAAAGTGATCAGGTAAGTGTTTATTGTAAAAAATCAGGATATTAATTACCTGTAAGGAGGGACTGAGATTGAGAAAAGACATGTAGCAGCCTGGCACTTTGGAAGGCTGAGGCAGAAGGATCACTTGAGCCCAGAAGTTTGAGACCAGCCTGGGCAACGTAATGAGACCCTGTCTCTACAAAAACTTTTTTTGTTTGTTTAATTAGCTGGGCGTGGTGGCGACCGCCTCTAGTCCCAGCTACTTGGGAGGCTGAGGTGGGAGGATTCCCTGAGCCTAGGTGATCACAGCTGCGGTGAGCTGTGATTGTGCACTGTGCACAGACTGTGTGACAGAGAAAGAAAGGAAAGGAAGGAAAGAAAGAAAGGAAGGAAGGAAGGGAAAGGGAAAGACAAGACAAGACGACACGACACGACACAACACAACACAATACAACACAACACAGGAGGGCTTCCTGGGGCACTATTTCTATGTCTTGAGTGATGGTTAAATAGACATTCACTTATAATTGTTCATTAGAGTATATACTTATGTTTACTGTATTTCTATGTTGTTATATTCCATTATAAAACAAGCCTTTAAGAGAATATTTCTGATAATGATTTCATATATAAATAGTTCCTTCGTCATTTATATGGTATTAAAAAATAATTTTTATCAAAGACAAAGCATTGCAAGATCACATTAAACAAGAAAGTTTAACTGTTCTCTCTCTCGGAAGTTCAAGACACAACATAACGCATTATGTTTAGTGCTGCGTATCACAACAAAACCAAAAATTCCCAATAACTGATAATCTGGATAGTAACCATTCACCTAAAACCATGCCAGATGAGGAATTGGTAAGGAAACCAGGTGAGTTTGGCCTCAGTGTGAGATGACTTGTGGGGAAAAGAAAGAGAGATCAGCCTGTTACTGTGTCTATATAGAAGGAAGTAGACATAAGAGACTCCATTTAGTTCTGTATTTGAGATACTGTTAATCTGTGACCCTACCCCCAACTTCGTCCTTGCAAGAGACCTGTGGTGTGGTGACTCAAGGTTAAAAGGATTTCGGGCTGTGCAGAATGTGATTTGTTAAACAAGAGCCTAAAGGCTGCTTGTGGTTAAAGGTCATCACCATTCTCTTAAATCTCAAGAAAGAGAAAAACATTTGTCTCCTGCCCCTCCCTGGGCAATGGTACATCTCCGGGTAAAACCCATTGTGTGCTTTGTTTACTGAGTAAGGAGAAAACCACCTTTAGGAATAAGGTGGGGCTTGCTGGAGCAATATTGCTAAAAGGTTTATGGAGATGTTCGCATACGTATCTCAAGGCACAGCATTTTCCTTTAAACTTATTCATGTTACAGGGATTTTTGTTCATATGTCTTACTGCTGATTTCCTCCCTACAATGATCCTATTTTCTAGCCACTCCCTTATCTTTTAGATGGTAAAGATAATTATCAATAAATACTAAGGGAACTCAGAGGCCGGTGCCAGTGTGGGTCCTCTGTAAGCACAGCACTGGCCCCCTGGGCCCCGCTTTTCTTTCTCTATATTTTGTCTCTGTGTCTTTATTTCTTTTCTCAAGTCTCTCGTTCCACCTAACGAGAAGCACCCACAGGTGTGGAGGGGCAGGCCACCCCTTCAATGACTGACATCCAAATGTCTGAAGACTTTGGAAAAAATGGAATAGAGCCAGTGATTTATTCCAGGGGACAGAACTAAGATCAGTGATAGAAGCAAAAAGGAGACAAATTTCAGCTCAGTAGTGATTGGACACATGTAAACCAAAAATAAAATCCTAAATTAGCCAGGGATGGTGGCGTGTATCTGCAATCCCAGCTACTCTGGAGGCTGAGGCAGGAAAATTGCTTGAACCCAGGTGACAGAGCTTACAATAAGCCAAGATCGTGCCGCTGCACTCCAGCCTGGGAAACAGAGCAAGACTTCATCTCAAAAAAAAAAAAAAAAAAAAAATCCTAATCCCCCCCAACTGACTGAACAAACTCTTTCTTGGCCAAGGGCACCCCAGAGAAACCTGAATTCCCAGGCAGGGAGAGAGGTCAGACATACCTCGTTATACTCCCTCTTTTTGGATGGCAATCATAAGACTGGCAAACCAGACTCTGGCAATAAGATACCAAATTATAAACAACACCTAAAGTCAGGCAAAGCAGGGGTTAATTCATGCCCTACAACCCATAAAGCCTCATCAGAGATGATTAACCTAGTATAAAGTATAATGTGGCTTACTTTCCAATCTGGCTGTGGTATAGCATCACACAACAAATAGCAGACCCTGAAGGCAATCAAAATATTTTACCCCAAAATGTATTTATTTGACATATTTTAAAATAACTGTCACAGGGCCAACAAATCTCCATTAATGCAGCCAGGCCTTTCCTTTCTGGGCCTTACCCCCAACAGAGGAGAGATTAACTGAGAGCCTGACACCTTTAAGGTCTGAAAAGAGACATTTACCATCTATTCTCCCTGAAGGCTGCTACCTATGAGGCTTTATCTACATAACAAGAACCTTGGCCTCCACAACACACTTAATCTTAACTCTAGCATTTCTTTCTACTGACTTCAAGTCTTTAGAAAAAGCTTAACTCTTTCAACCAACTGCCAATCAGAAAACCCTTTAAACCACCTATGATCCCCCACTACCTTGGCTGAACCAATGTACATCATCCTCCAAGTACTGACTGATGATTTAAAACATATAAAAGCAGACTGCAATCTGATCGCCTAGGGCATACTTTGTCAGGGCTCTTGAGACTGTTCCCCAGACCATGGTCACTCATACTCGTTCAGAATAAACCCTCTTTAAAATATTTTACAGAGTTTGGTTTTAACATTAACAAAATGATCAATCATCAATGGTTATTCATTCATTCTCATTTTTGTCATACATGTCAGATGCCTACGATGGGACAGCCACTATTGTAGATACTTCAGGATATAGTAGTGAACACATGGACCATGCTCCTGCTCTCATGGAGCTAAAGGAGATAGACAATAAATAGGATAATTTCAGACACTGACAGGTTATTATAAGGAAATAAAACAGAGTCTTATGATAGAGTTATGGCAGTTAGGAAGGGGAGAGGTCCTTTAGGTAGGAGATCTGGGGAAGGCTTGTCTGAGAAGGCAGTATTTCAGAGAAATCTGTCCTATGTAAAAAGTCAAGCCACCAGTACAAAGAGTCTTAGAGAGTTTGATAAGTTCAAGGAACAGAGAAGGCCTGAAGGAGGAAACTCGCAAATGGCAGGAAAGGGCCTCTGTAAACAGTTTGTCCCTGGTAGAGAGGAATCCTGTACTAAACTAGATGCCCTCTAAGGTACCTACCAACATGAAGATTCTAACTCTCTCAGAAATTGTTTGAGTTTTTTTATTACCAGCCACTGTGTAAACAAATAACCAAATGCATTTTAGGGTGGATTTGACTCACACTAAGAAATGCATGTAAAATTAAGCAATGTTTCTGTATTAGCAAACAAGCAGGTACCTAAAGAACTGACAGAAACATAGGCTTGTAATTTATTTCATAGATTATAAGTATTGAATTTAAGAGTTGCCTGGGCCTTGAATGTTTTCTTTGTTACTGAAATTATAATCTTCATCTCAACGGGTCTTTTCTTCTTCCCAAAGAGAGTACAAAATCAGTTGAATCATGAGTTTTGTTTTTGTTCCTGGTATTGTTTTTACACATCCAAATGAGAGAACCATTTTGTCACTGAAAATTGCATAGGAATACATTTGGTGCATGACTAAACTTCTGTTATAATAAGAGAGTTCAAATGATTTGAAAGCATCTTAAAACTCTAGATCCACATATAGAAGAAAACCATTTCTATGGAAGGCACAGCCTTGTGAAAAACACCCTAATTAATTACCCTCTTGTAAAGACTTCTCCATGCTGAATACAAGCAAGGAGATAAAGCACTCCTACTTAGTTTTCTTTCTAGATGGGACCATCTGACCCATAATTAATAGGATCTTCATTTTGCTTTATTCTCCCAATAGTGGAGAGTAATTTGATTTATCAATCCATCCTTTATAATTCAGTTTCCCTTATTAAATCAAATAGATACTTGATTATCATGAGTTATACACAATTTACTAGCATAAAAATTTCAAACTACGAAATATATTGTGCCTTCCTACCTTGATCTTCGGAATCCTTCCACAAGGTAGGAAATCCAGTACCAACCCAATGTATCTTCTACCAGCTACTTGATACTTCTCCCAGCACTGCCAATCCTACTAAACTCCCAGCCCTTTCTAATATGAGGGTCTATGGATTCAGATTGAAAAACAGAGCTAAGGCTGGGCTCGGGGGCTAACGCCTGTAATCCCAACACTATGGGAGGCCGAGGCAGGTGGATCACCTGAGGTCAGGCATGAGAGACCAGCCTGGCCAAAATGGCAAGAACCCCATCTTTACTAAAAAAAAAAAAAAAAGAAGAAGAAATACAAAAAATTAGCGGGGCATGGTGGCACATGCCTGTAATCTCAGCTACTTGGAAGGCTGGGGCAGGAGAATCACTTGAATCCAGGAGGCGGAGGTTGCAGTGAGCCAAGGTCGTGCCACTGCACTCCAGCCTGGGCAACAGAGCAAGACTTAGTCTCAAAAAGAAAGAAAAAGAAAAACAGAGCTAAAATGGGATCAGAGCCAGGGGCATTGGCTCACACCTGTAATCCCACCACTTTGGGGTGCTGAGGCAGGCCGATCGCTTGACTCCAGGAGTTCCAGAAAAGCCTGGGCAACATGGCAAAACCCTGCGTCTACAAAAAATTAACGAAGCGTGGTGGTGCATGCCTGAGTCCCAGCTACTCTCAGCTACTCAGGAGGCTGAGGTGGGAGAATCATTTGAACACAGGAAGTCGAAGCTGCAGAGAGCCATGATCACGCAACCGCACTCTAGCCTGGGCGATGAGCAAGAGCCTGCCTCAATAAAATAGGATCAGAGAAACTCAGAGTTCATACTAAAACTATACTATTTCAGATACCCTATTGGTTAAAAGGATTTTGAAGACATCTTCGTGAAAATATAAAGATCAATTTTAACATGGTTTCTCTGGGGTAATATTTTCTGAACTACAAATTCTAAGTAACTGAATTTAAAATAAACTTACAGAAGTTGGGGACCACCTAGATTTTGCTGGATTGATGTGGGTCAGAAAATGTGGTCTGAGTTATTGTCCTCAACTCCAAGAAAAATAACCTTCACATAAAAAAGGAATGGAAAGAACTGAAGTCCAAGACTTGAAGAACACCTACAGGATTTAAATGAATTCAAGACCATCGACCTGGATAAATTTCATGTTTGAAATGCTTTAAGACTTCCAAAATGAAATTGCTGAAATTTAGTAGTCTTGGGAAAGTCACAGGGAAAAGAAGAGGAGAAGACTGGCCAAGAGCAAATGTCCCATTTTCCAGAAAGGGCAAAACAGTACATTCTGTAAACTCTACACCGAAGGATTTATAATTAAGCAATTATTCAATGTTTTGAGAGCTAACCATGTACCAGGTACTATGATAGATTCTGGGACATAACAGTAAGGAAAACAGACAAGATCCCTATTTCATAGAGTTTAATCAAAAACTCACACAGTAAGTATAATACAGTAAATATTAGTGCTATGAAAGAGATACAAGGTGTTGGAAGGGCTTATGACAGGGGTTTCCTACCTATTAGGAAGAGTTGTTGGCTCTCTTAGAGAAAGCAAGTAGTGAACTGAGGCCTGTAGAATAATTCAACATAAACTGGTAGAAGAAGGGGGATGCTCCAGGAGAAAATAATTTATGCAAAATCCCCAAGTCAGGAGGGAACAGGGTGACACAAAAGACCCAAAGGTGAGGTGGGGAGGGGTGGGGGTCAATAACATAGTACAAGGTGAGGCTGGAGAAAAAGCAGGTTGGGCTATTTCAAGAAGCATAATCTTTACCATGGGACACAAGGACTTGCAGGAGGGTTTTGAACAAGAATAGGAGGGGTGGGTTCAGGGAGTGGTATGACAATCTGACTATTTGCAGTTTGAAAAGATCACATATGCTACAGAGTAGAGAATGGCTCAGTACCTGTAAGGGGAGATGTCAGTTTGGGGGTAGAATAGCTAGGAAGCCATGGCAGCCACCCAGGTGAAAGATAAAGGAAGGATGAACTAAATTGGTGGATATTAAGAGAAATGAATAGATTTGGGACATGTTGGAGAGGAAGTCAATACCACTGAGGATGGATTAGAGAAAGGGAGGGAGGGAAAGAGGAGGCAAGGATAACTTCTTGGTTTTGGGCTTGGGCTATGTATAAGTAGAGAGACATGAGAGGTGCTGTTTCTTCACTGAGGAAGACTAGAAGAGAAGGAGGTTAAGGGAAGGATAGAAATCCAAGGTTCCATTTTGGTTATGTTAAGGTTGAGTTTAGATATCCATAAAAATGGAAAAGGTACAAACCACAGGAAAAATAGAAATGAAAACCTGAGGAAAATAATCTGCAACTTATATCACAAAGTTAATCTCAATACACAGAAGGCTCCTCCTGCTCATTAAGAGGGGAGGAAACCCAATTTTTAAAATGGGCAAAGTGATATGAACAAATAGTTCAGAGAAAAAGAAACACAAATGGCTCTTAAACATAAAAAAGTTACTCAAATTTATATATAATACAAATTGAAGATTGAAACCACACTGAGATACAATTTTTTACAATAGCAAAAACCAAAAATAACATACCATGTCAATGAGAGCATGAGAGAATTAAGCATGCTCATACACTGCTGGTGGGAATATATATCAACTTGGAAACCAATTTGATAAAATCCTTCAAAACTAAAAACCTATTCTAATGACACAGCAATTACATTTCCAGAATGTATCCCCAGAAACACAAATACACACACCACATAGTGTATACATACATTATTCACTGCAACATTGTTTGCAAAAACAAGAATGGAAACAGTCTAAATACACATCAACAAGGGCCTAGTTTAATGAATTACAGTACACCCATTCAAATATTTTAAGCTAGAGACAGAAGTGAGATATGTATGTACTCTAATCAGCATTTCATAAATTTTAGTTATGTCATCATTATGATCCAACAAGTTAAAATTATGCTTAAAACTATTTTAATTAAATATCACATCTTTTTTGTATACTGTGGTTCAATATAAGATTATATTGAAAAAAAGGAGTTACTGTTTTTAAAAGTTTGAAAATCCACTAATTTTTTTTTTTTTTTTTTGAGGTGGAGTCTCGCTCTGTCGCCCAGGCTGGAGTACAGTGGCCGGATCTCAGCTCACTGCAAGCTCCGCCTCCCGTGTTCATGCCATTCTCCTGCCTCAGCCTCCCGAGCAGCTGGGACTACAGGCGCCCGCCATCTCGCCCGGCTAGTGTTTTGTATTTTTTAGTAGAGACGGGGTTTCACCGTGTTAGCCAGGATGGTCTCGATCTCCTGACCTCGTGATCCGCCCGTCTCGGCCTCCCAAAGTGCTGGGATTACAGGCTTGAGCCACCGGGCCCAGCCGAAAATCCACTAATTAAAAAGTATAAAAGTACATGGTAGAGGTTATTGATCCTGAAGACATCACGAGATTTCAAACACTGTCAATGACATGGAAAATTCACAAAGGCAGCTTCCAGGCTAAACTTTGTTAATATTTTGAAAAACAGACCCTCTTATCAAGTCTTCAGACTCCTGGTCCTTGTGGCTGTAAACTGCAAACTACATGAGAGATTTTCTGAAACCTAGGTTTCTTTCACCAAGCCAAACTATCAGATTTATGGTTGATCTTGACAACTTTTGTTTCCTCAGTTAAAAAATAAGGCTCCTCAGTTGGATGGGATCTCCAAGTTCCTTTTTAGCTTTCAAGTCCCACAGTTTAATTCTAAACACTAGGACCCTTTCAAATTGAAAATGAGCACAAAAATCCTCAATAAATAAATGTCAATTCCTAAGGCACCAATATAAAATATATAAAGCCTACCCTCTTTTTTCATTATGGTTCCAAGCCATTTACAAGGTAAGTTTCCAGAACGATTGAGTAAATTCATTCTAAACAAGGGAAGGCATGGAGTGATTATTTTCCAGTATATTTCAGAGAAACAGGAAAAACAAAGTAAGTGGAATACCACTGGCCAAACAGCTGGTGATGAAGCTATTCCTGTGAGGGTCACTTATGTCAAAGGGAAAAAAACAAATAGTAATAATGACTAGACAGCAGCAACTTTGCGAGGCATGGACAGGAAGTCTGGGATGTTTTCCAAATGTATTGGGAGGAAGTTATTTTTATTTAGAGATATTTGTGTCCTATTTAAAATCTAGAAGAAACTGAAGAAAAATCAAGCAAAAATCTTGCACTTCCTCAGTTGTTTGTGCTGCTAACTTCAGAAGGGTAAGTAAAATTACTCTGGCCATGCAAATAATAGTCAAAAATACAAGCAATTTCATCAAGACCATTAATTGATAAAAGCATTCAATTAAATTCCAAAGAGATCTGAGAAGCTAATAAATAATAACGATTTAAAAAAGAAAAGATAGATTATTTCCCTCAAAGAGGATACAATTTTTTTAAAAAAAGATATGGTTAAGAGCACTTTTGAGTTATAGCTCTCCCGCACACTGCTTTAATGATGAGCTGAGCAGTCTCTTGATGCTTTGGTATGTTTCCATTTGTAAGTTGGAGATTCATATGCCTACCTGAGGGCCTTTTTCCCCCCGGAGAGCAAATGTGTGGCATCTTTTCCAACACCAATTCTGATTCTCTGACACCAACTGAGTATCCTTCAATTCAATCCACAGGTTTAAGGACTCAGTCTCACAAAACTGCCCTCACTTCAGATTTCTGTCACAAGTCCCAGGTTCCCAGGCTATCCACACTTCTGTCCAATTTGGCTACAAATTTGGGGGTTCCCACAACTCACTCTCCTCAAGTTTGATAATTTGCTAGCATGACTCACAGAACTCAAGGAAATGCATTACTTACGGTTACTACCAGTTTCTTATAAAGGATACAACTCAGGAACAGCCAAATAGAAGAGATGCACAGGGCAACATATGAGGGGTTGGGGAGCCAGCATAGGCCTTCCATGCCTTCTCAGAGCGCACCACCCTCCCAGCACCTCAATGATTTTGACAAAGAGTCAAACTCTAAAATATTTTAAGAGATTTATTCTGAGCCAAATATGAAGACCATGAGCTGTGATACAGCCCCAGGAGATGCTGAGAATATATATGTGCCCAAGGTGGTCAGACTACAAATTGGTTTTTGAGGGAGTGTGGGGGGTAGAGAAGAGGTCTCACCATGTTGCCCAGCTGGTCTCCAATTCCTGGACTCCAGTAATCCTCCCACCTCAGCCTCCCAAAGTGCTCAGATTGCAGGTATAAGGCCACCATGCCCGGCCCCCTACAGCTTGGTTTTATACATTTCAGGGAGACATAAGACAGCAATCAATTCATGTAAGATGTACATTGGTTTGCTCCAGAAAGGTAGAATAACTCAAAGGTGGGGAGGGAGGTGCTTCCAGGTCATAAGTGGATTCAAAGATTTCCTGATTGGCAATTGATTGAAAGAGTTTATCTTAAAGACCTGGAATCAATAGAATCTCCCTTCTATGATTTGGGTTAAGATAAGGGGTTGGGGAGACCAAGGTTCTTATTATGCAGAGGCTTCCTATGGAATAGATTGCAAATGTTTCTTATCACACTTAAGAAGGCAGTCTGTGCAGTGGCTCCTGCCTGTAATCCCAGCACTTAGGGAGGCTGAGGCTAGCGGATCACTTGAGGTCAGGAGTTCAAGACCAATGTGGCCAACATGGAGAAACCCCGTCTCTACTAAAAATACAAAAACTTGCCGGGCGTGGTGGCGCATGCCTGTAATCCCAGCTACTCGGGAGGCTGAGGCAGAAGAATCCCCTATCTCCACCCCAGGTCTTTTAAAAATACCACGAGAATTGCTTGAACCTGGGAGGCGGAGGTTGCTGTGAGCCAAGATCATGCCACTGCATTCCAACCTGGGTGACAGACCAGAGACCTTGTTCCAAAAAAAAAAAAAAAGACTTAAAAAGATGCCAGACACTATTAATTCTCTCCTAGACCAGGAAAAACACCTGGAAAGGGAAGGGGATTATCTATAGAATGTAGATTGTTTTCCCCACAAGAGACAGCTTTGCCAGGGCCATTTCAAAATAGAGAAATATATTTCAGGGTAAAATACTGCTATTTCTTTCAGGGCCTGCTATCATGTTGGTATCTTACTGCTACAAAGTGTGATACACTTTATGTATCACGTTGGTATCTTACTTCTACAAAGAGTCTGTTTTAATGTTAATGCTGGTCAGCCATGCCTGAATTCCAAAGGGACAAAGGTATAATGAGACATGTCTTTCCTATCATGTCCTGAACTTGGGTTCAGGTTAGAGCACCCTTGGCTGAGAGGAGGGTTTCATTCAGTTGGCTAGGGGGCTCAGAATTTTGTTCTGCTTTACAGTGTGTTCACCAACCTACAAGGCTCCAGGGCACCATCGTTTAAGAAAGTTTCATTACATAGGCATGGCTGATTAAAGCACTAGCCATTGGTGATTGAGCTCATTCTCCTTCCCTTTTCCTCTCCCAGAAAGTCTGGGGTGAAGCTGAAAGTCATAAACCTCTAATAGTGCCTTCTTCTTTCGGTCGACCAGCCCACATGAGAAGCTATCTAGGAGGTTCCGCCAGGAGTCATCCAATTAGCATACAGAAGACACTCTTATCATAGTCATCTTCATAGTACTAAGATAATACAACAATTGTAACATTTATTTTGAACTACATAAAATCCCTTTAATTAAGACACCCCCAACAGATGGCAAAATGACAAAAATTTTGAATCTCCAGATTTAATAAAATCAGTTGAAAATCCTGAACTCTTAGCTTGCCATTATGAGTTGGCAACGTCTACATTGTTCTTGATGGTCTGTCTAATCATCAGAACAGGGCCTCTCCTCAAATGCATTATTAAATATCAAAGTTTTGTTGCAATTCATCTCAACATTTTAGTTTTCATCATTTCACTGCCGAGTACCTTCAAGAGGTACTTTTTCTTTGTTTTCTCTGGCCAGAATCCCCATTTTCTCTACTGTTCCACAATAGAATTAAGTAGTATTTGAATTTCAAAAGGTCAATTAGCAGAAAAATACGACTTAGCTATATCATGTTAGTATCAAAACAAGAGCTCAAACAAATAATTTTTTCACACTAGTCTAGCTAGTTTCTTTTTTTTCTTCCACTTGAGACAGAGGGGGAACTCTGTCGCCTAGGCTGGCGTGCAGTAGCGGGATCTAGGCTCACTGCAACCTCTGCCTCCCAGGTTCAAGCAATTCTCCTGCCTCAGTCTCCCAAGTAGCTGGGATTACAGGCACACCATGCCCAGCTAATTTTTGTATTTTTAGTAGAGACAGGGTTTCACCATGTTGGCCAGGCTGGTCTTGAACTCCTGACCTCAAGTGATCCTCCTGCCTCAGCCTCCCAAAGTGCTGGGATCACAGGCATGAGCCACCATGCCAGGTGTGATGTGAAACTTAGTACCTACAAAAACAGCTCACAGCCAGGCACAGTGGCTCATGCCTCTAAACCCAGCACTTTGGGAGGCCAAGGCAGGAGGACTGTTTAAGGCCTGGAGTTCAAGACAAGCCTGGGCAACACAGGGAGGCTTTGTCTCTACAAAAAATTTCAAAAATTAGCCGTGTGTGCTGGTCCATGCCTGTAGTCCCAGCTACTTGGGAGGCTGAGGCAGAAGGATAGCTTGAGCTGAGGAGTTCAAGCCTGCAGTAAGCTATGATTGCTAATGCACTCCGGTAACAGAGGAAGATCCTGTCTAAACAAAACAAAACAGCTCACTCAAATTTCAGATAGTTCTAATTATTGAAAAATTCCTACTCACCAAAAATCTGCAAGGCCACTTCTACCTAAGCCTTCAGTTTATTCAATGGCAAAGTGAAGAAATCCTCAAATCTCAGTAATCATTTAAAGCACTCAGAGCCTAAGATCTACCCTATTCAAGTTTAACAAACATTTATTAAGCATCTATTATGGTATGCTTGCTGTTTATATATGCAATATTTAGCCTAACCACAATTCTTATCTACTGTCAATTCTACCTCTTAAAGCAGGGAAGAAACAAGAAAATCCACTGGTCTTTCTTCTTTTCTTATGCACCAAGATATTCAGAGATTTTTTTTTTTTTAGGAATGAGGAGGAAGATGTAGCTAAGTGGAATATGGCGAAGAAGGAGAGAATAAAGTAGCGAATAAGGAGACAATATCTTTCACCACAAGGTAATTCACAATTTACTCATTAAATAAAATACTCATCAATCATTTATTTGGAAGCTGCATTAAAGATAAATCTGAATGAAAAATTCCCTCAAAAGAGTTTCGACAAGGTGCCCTGATTGAAGGGAACCAATCATGTCATAAATTTGCTACATTTTATGTGAGTCACAATATATGATAATCATAGTACATATTCAATCCTTTAAAATAGATAACAAAAGGAAACTTCAGTACTCTAATAATGCCATCTACAATACCAGAGAATATAAAGAACTTTACCTAAAATGAAAAGATTTAATTGCCCAATTTCATAACCAAGTTAAGGCTATATGCCATTGTGTTTGACCGCTTTTTAAGCAAAACATCTGAGATTTTCTTTCATGAGAAAGCAAAAAATAGACAATTAAAAGAAATGTTGGTAAAAGTTTGGTTCAGGCATTTTAAATGCAAATATTATAAGTCATATAACAGGTTGTAAGTTCAAGCTACTAGTGCAGAATCGCACATAACAAAGTCTTCCCTGCTTTCCAACGTGAAGAGATACTAGAAAAGCAGGAAAAAAAGATTAACTTTGACTTGGAAAATCAGAGAAACCTTCATTGAAGAGGTGATACCTGAATTAATACTTGAGACAAGAACAGAAGATTAGCTGATAAGACAAAATGGGTAAAGGCATTCTATGAAAAGTTTGTGCCAAAACGTAGGCAAAACAAATGAGTGTTTGGAGAATGCAAGTAATGCAGCGTATCTGAAATCCAGGGCAAAAGTCCAGGAATAACATGAAAAAAGGCATGGACAGAATCATAAAAGGGCTTCTATACCATGCTAAGAAGTCTAGGTTTCTACTTCAGGCTGGGGGTTTTCAAACTTTGCCCTATATGGCTCAAGGGGTTTTTTGAGAAAGGCAGAAGCAAAAGCAGAGTTCCTACATTCCTATCCTGCTTCAATCAGGCAGTGTTGCTCTCTCTTTTTGAAAAAATCTATTTTAAACATTATATTTGCCTTAGTTAAAGAAAGAACAGCAGGCCCAAATGGAGCCACTCAGGCTAAGGTTCCAAGTTACCAAACCAAAACCTAACTCGTTTACTTGTAAAATCTGACCACCTAAGAAATCAGGAGAAAGATGATAGCTAAATTCCCTTGAGCCAAGATTCCCTATAAGGAAAGTAACCTAGAAATGACCAATTCACTATTTGATCCTTGGTCCTGCTTTCCTCCACTTTTCTGTGCATACAAAATGTACCCACTCAGTGTAGGTCATTAGAACTTTCTGTTTTGTAGACTGGATGCTACCTGGTCCATGAATCATTAATAAAAGCCAATCAGATCTCTGAGACTCAATTTGTTGAAATTTTGTTGACACCCTATATTTGAAGAAAGGGTCTAACTGCCTTACAAGAAGTTTGAAGGCTGCTGCTGTAGACAACAAGAAATCAAGAGAAGGTTTAAGCTGAGTATTTTACCAGTGTTATACTTGAGAAAAATCACCATGGAGGCTGGAAGAGAGTTAGGGCAGACACTAGTCAGAAAGCTACTGATTTATAGAGGCCAGGCACAAAATAATGAAACTTAAACTAAAGCAGCAACAGTGGGAACAGAGAAAGGCAGATAAAGTTGAGGTATTTAAGAGATGTAATCAAAAGACACAGTGACAATTTAAAAATAGTTGATGAATGAGAAATGGAAAAGTCTAGATGATGCTAACATTTCTGCTTTGACCTGTAGGCCAGGGTTTGTAAAATCAAAAATTATATTAAAAAGAAAAAAGAAAAAAAATTCTGACTTGACTACTGGGTATATCAGGACTCTACTAACTGAAACTGGGAATAGACATGGAGCAAATGGAAAATAATATTACATGATTGACAACCATGAGGTCTTAGTTGTTATTTATTATGGGCAACATGGTGAGACCCTGGCTCTACTAAAAATTACAAAATCAGCGAGCATGGTGGTATATCCCTGTGGTCCCAGCTACTGAGGAGGCTGAGGTGGAAGGATCGCTTGAGCCCGAAAGGCAGAGGCTGCTGTGAGCAGAGATCCTGCCACCACATTCTAGACGGGGTGACAGCAGAAGATCCTGACTCAAAATAATAATAATAATAATTCCCTATAGATTTAGCATCTAGTGATGATTTTTGAGATCCTGTGTCAAAAACAAACAAACAAAAGATACAGAGAAAGAAATGGGCTTGGGATAAACCATTCTAACAATTCATAAATAATTAAGAATTGATTATGCAGCCAGGAGTGGTGGTGGCTCACGCCTGTAATCCCAACACCTTGGGAGACCGAGACAGGGGATCACTTGAGGTCAGGAGTTTGAGACCAGCCTGGCCAACATAGTGAAACCCCGTCTCTACTAAAAATACAAAAATTCGCTGGGCATGGTGGTGTACACCTGTAATCACAGCTACTCAGGAGGCTGAGGCAGGAAATCACTTGAACCCAGGAGGCAGAGGTTGCAGTAAGCCGAGATCATGCCACCACTGCACTTCAGCCTGGGTGAGAGAGCGATACTGTCTCAAAAAAAAAAAAAAAAAAAAATGGATTATGCAAATTTATAACAGTATCTAACAGAGAATAAACTTGTAAACAATATTGCATTCTACTTTATAGTTCCACAGTATCAACTAGTTAGTTACTTGTGCTTCTCATTTCACGCAAATGACACGTAAAGTACATTGAAATACAAACCACCATCTTTCTGTTCAGGAAATCCAGAATCTGATAGAATAAACCCTACACATTCATTATAGCAAAGAGGAAACAGATCTCCTCTCCAGGTCTCCTAATCAGCTGAGGAGGAGCTATGCTCTGGCTTGACCAAAGGACTCTTCTCCATTCACAACAGAGTAAGTAGGAAAATCTTACTCTGGTAAGAGTAAGAGGTGGGAGGATCACCTGAGCCTAGGAGGTCAAGGCTGCGGTGAGCCACGATTGTGCAACTGCACTCCAGATAGCCTCCTGGAGACTAAGGAGCCAACGTGGTGCCATCATTTTCCTTGAAGTAACTCCTAGTTTATATAATCTTACACACAGGATTCAATATAGAAATCCACAGACATTTCAAATTTAAATAGTGTTATCTGCTATTTTCAATTGTTTAGGCTAACAAAACATTTTTTTTTACTTTTTAGTTTCTAGATTTTGATATGTCCTCCTTAGAAGATGAAAACTTATTTCAACAATCCAAGACCAAT
>NC_045456.1:5038543-5063188 GCF_002776525.5 Piliocolobus tephrosceles
TGTAATCCCAGCTACTTGGGAGGCTGAGGCAGAGAATTGCTTGAACCCGGAAGGCGGAGGTTGCAGTGAGCCAAGATCGTGCCACTGCACTCCAGCCTGGGCGACAGAGCGAGACTCTTGTCTCAAAAAAAAAAAAAAAAAAAAAAAAGATGATGAATAAGCAGTCCATGCACTGCTTTTACCACAAACCCTTCCTCTACTTGGACCCTTCTTTCTAGTCTTTTGAGAATACTGACACATCTGGGTGTCATCCTTCACTAATTATGTGACCATTAGCAAGTTATATAGCCTCTTCAAGCTTATTTTCTCATTCATTAAGAGGAACTGATATTACCTATTTATAGGCTAATGGAGAGGATTCAAGATTATATAAAGCCTCTGATGCAGAGAAGCCACATAATAGAGAACATTATTACTAATTAAAAGATAACAGTAATGAAACACAATAGATGACGTAATAAGAAGGCTAATAAATTTAGAAAGAGGGATTTATTATATCATCTCAAAGAGCCTGCATTTAAGTGGATTCCCCAAATGAGACAAGTAATTTTTGTCAATGCCCAAAAGAACAGATTCATGAAATGTCATTAACATTTTTAAAGCAATATTTTTATTAAGGAAAATAAAACATTTTAAAGCAAACAATTTTAGTCTTGCCAGTCCTGATGACAATGATATTATTTGCAAAGTACTGTTATTTTATCAAGTTGAACAATATCACTGAAAAATGTTCTACTCGGCCTCAACAGTTTAGAACTATGCTAAATCTAGAACAACTTCTGAAATTGCATTGCACTATCATCATTATTGATCATTTATAGTTACGTAAGTAAAGATACCTCTCATTAACTGTATGAAATAGAACATCTTCTGTTGTGCCAAGAAAGAAAAAAAACAACAAGAATTGACAAGAAAATTGAAGAACATCTAGATGCAGAATTGCTGAGGTATTTGTTTGAAGGAAATAAAAGCATTTGAGTGGGAGGAAAAGCAAATGTGCTTCAATTACCTTTATCCCTAAGAAGTTTCATGAAAGACATCACAGAAACAATGCACACACAAAAGGGATGGTTATAGGACTATAAATGGAAGTAATCTGCCTGGTCTATGAAAAATAAAATGAAGCTTCATTCTCAAAAGATAAAATACAAAGAGAAGAGGTGAGTTAGAGTCTAAATTCTAAATAACTGTTGTTATAAATTAATATCAAAGGATATAGAAAACAAGATGAGGCAAAGAAGATTACTACTTAGAATACGTGAAATATATTTACCTAATGCTGTTTCCATAAGTAATACTTTATTCCAACAAAATTAAACCAAAGAGAAGCACTTCCAGAATGGCAGTGTGAGGTGGTCCATGTGGACCCTGGACCCTCTCCTCAGCAAAACCTTAACTGGTAGAAAGGATACAAAACAAGGAAAGAGAAGAAACTATTTACAGTCTGCAGAAATTGCCCTAAGGACATAGAGCAAATGCAGAAATATTTAGTCAAGGAAATCTACTGAATCTTGGTAAAAAGACCAAGTTGGAAAAATGTGAACCAGGACTCACTTCTTTACATGCCCATTCCCCCTCCCTCATCCCCAGCTCTATGCCCAGTGAGTGTAGCTAAGACGAAAGTTTCTCCCCAGGAGCAGTAGGTTACCAGAATTTCACATCCTCTGCCACCCCTCACAGCCTCTGTTTCATGTTGCAGGAACTATTCCGGTCAAGCAGAGCTATCTACACCTAGCCTCATTTATAGGGCAGCAGCTCTACCCCCAGGCAAGGAAGGCTGAGAATACTGAAAATGGAACCAAATGGAAATTCTGGAATAGGAAAGTAAATAACCAAAATGAAAGATTCATTAGCACCCAACTAGCACATAGATCCTGCTTTCTAATACCATTCTGTGCTAAAAGAAACCAGGAGTCGGGCACAGTGGCTCATGTCTGTAATCCTAGCACTTTGGGAGACAGGGCAGGCAGATCACTTAAGCCCAAGAGTTCGAGACCAGCCTGGGCAACATGGTGAAACACCTTCTCTTCAAAAAAAAAAAAAAAAATACAAAAATTAGCCAGGCGTGGTGGCCTGCACCTGTAGTCCCAGTTACTCTGGAGGCTGAGGTGGGAGGATCACCTGAGCCTAGGAGGTCAAGGCTGCGGTGAGCCACGATTGTGCAACTGCACTCCAGCCTGGGTAAGAGTGAAGCCCTGTGAAAGAAGAAAAGAGAAAAGAGAGGAGAGAGAGGAGAGAGGAAAGAGAGGAGAGAGGAGAGAGGAGAAGAGAAGAGAAGCGAAGCGAGGCAAAAAGAGAAAGCAAGCAGGACTCTTTGGTGAAATGGCTGAAACTAGGACTAGGGCAAAAAAATGTACAGGATGAGCCTGGAGCATATTCTACTGCCAGAAAATAAAGAAGTGGGTTTCAAAAAAAATAAGGAGGAGGAAGAGGAGAAAGAGAAAAGAGAAAAAAGAAAGGAGAAAGAAAGAAAAAAGAAGGCCGGGCGCAGCACACCTGTCATCCCAACACTTTGGGAGGCCGAGGCAGTGGATCGCCTGAGGTCAGGAGTTCAAGACCAGCCTGGCCAACATAGTGAAACCCCGTCTGTACTAAAAATACAAAAAATTAGCCAGGCGTGGTGGCACACACCTGTAATCCCAACTACTCAGGAGGCTGAGACAGGAGAATCACTTGAACCCAGGAGGCAGAGGTTGCAGTGAGCAGAGATCGTACCACTGCACTCCAGCCTGGGGGATAGAGCAAGACTTCCTCTCCAAAAAAAAAAGGAGGAAGAAAGAAGAGGAAGGAAGAAAAAAGAAGAGGAAGAGGAAGAAAAAGAAAGAAGAAAGGAAGAAGGAAGAAAAAAAAAGAAGTGTGCTATGTCAAATCACACTAGTTAACTGAAGGGGCCCCCAATAGCCAAAGCAGGGACAATTTGAGCAACAAAATAAAGTAGTATTACATTTGGATTATTACTCAAAGTATTAAAAAGAAATCCATGAGTCCATAATGATTTTTTAAATAAGTAAATGAGAGAGTGAGAGTTGACAAATCCCCTGTGCAGAAGAATTCCAAATAATTTATGTAAATACCCCATCTTCAATAAGGTGGAGCATATCTCCATATTCCTTAAATGTGGGCTGCACACAGTAACTTTCTTCCAAAGAGGACATTATGGATAGGGAGAAAAAGTAGTTTTACAATGCAGAAACCTGACAAACACCGCCTCAGCCAGGTGATCAAGGTTAATTAACGTTAATAGTGATAAGCATGTTGATAGTATGTCCCTTTGATATGATGTGATGAAAATGACACTTTACTTACGTGGTCTTCCTCCCAAAAACCTGCAACACCAGTCTAATCACAAGAAAAACATCAGACAAATCCCAACTGAGGGATACTCCACAAAACACCTAAGCAGTATTACTCAAAACTGTTCATCAAAAACACAGGAAGTCTGAGAATCTGTAACAGCCAAGCGGAGTCTAAGAAGATATGACAACTAAATGTAATATAATATCCTACACGAGATCCTGGAGCAAAAAAAAAAGATATTAGATAAAAACTGAGGAAATTTGAATAAAGTATGAACTCTGAATATCAGTAATCAGTAATCACTAACAATATGGTTTATTAATTAGAATGAATGTATCATACCAATATAAGATATTAATAATAGGGAAAACTACATGTGAAGTACATGGAAACTCTCTACTATCTTTGGAATGTTCCTGTAAACCAAAACCTATTCTAAATTATGAAGCTTATTTTTAAAAGCTCACTAGAGGAGGTGAACAGATTTCAGCTAGCAGAAGAATCAGTGAACTTGAAGACTGATTGATAGAGATTATGCAATCTGAAGAACACAGAAAAAATGAAAAACGAACAGAACCTCAGAGAAACATGGGATACCATTAAGCATATCTATCTATCTCATCATCCCCTTTTGGTTGTTTCTCTGGAGAGCCTGGACTAATACACCACAACATACATGTAATAGGAATACCAGAGGAGAAGAAAGAGAACAGAAAAAAATACTTAAGAAATAGTGGCTGAGAACTTCTCAAATGTGATGAAAAACATTTATCTACACATCCAAGAAGCTCAACAAACTCCAAATACAATAAACAAAAAGAGATCCACACCCAGACACATCATAGTCAAAATGCTGAAAGGTATAGAAAATCTTGAAAGCAGCAAGAGAGGCCCAGCGCCGTGTCTCACGCTTATAATCCTAGCACTTTGGGAGGCCAAGATAGGAGGATAGCTTCAGGCCAGGAGTCCAAGACCAGCCTGGTCAATACAGCAAGACCCCATCTCTATATCAAAAAATATATTTAAGACCAGGTGTGGTGGCTCATGCCTGTAATACCAGCACTTTGGGAGGTCAAGGCAGACAGATCACTTGAGGTCAGGAGTTCAAGACCAGCCTGGCCAACATAGTGAAACCCCGTCGCTACTAAAAATATAAAAATTAGCCGGGCATGGTGGCGCACACCTGTAGTCCCAGGTACTCTACTCAGGAGGCTGAGGCAGGAGAATCACTTGAACCCGAGAGGGAGAGGTTGCAGTGAGCCGAGATCGCACCACTGTACTTCAGCCTGGGCAAAAAAGCAAGACTCCATCTCAAAAACAACAACAACAACAACAAAATATATATTTAAGAAAAAAAAAAAGCAACAAGAGAAAAACAACTTATCTCATACAAGGGATCCTCAATAAAATTAATAGTTGACTTCTGATTAGAAACAATGGAGACTGGCCAGGCACAGTGGCTCACACCTGTACTCCCAACACTTTGGGAGGCTGAGGTGGGCAGATCACTTGAGGTCAGGAGTTTGAGATCAGCCTAGCCAACATGGCGAAACCCCATCTCTACTAAAAATACAAAAATTAGCCAAGTGTGGTGGCGCACGCCTGTTATCCCAGCTACTTGGGAGGCTGAGGTAGGAAAATCACTTGAACCCGGGAGGCAGAAGTTGCAGTGAGCTGAGATAGCACCACTGCACTCCAACCTGGGCGAAAAAGTGAGTGAGACTCCATTTCAAAAAAAAAAGAAAAGAAACAAACAATGGAAACTGGAAGGCAGTAAGATGACACATTCAAAGCGATGAAAGAAAAGGGAAAAAAAAAAACTTGTCAACCAAGAATTTCACATCCAACAAAACTATGTTTCAAAAATGATGGCAAAATAAAGACATTCCAAGATAAATAAAAACTTCAGAGAATTCATTGCTAGAATATCCAACTTACAAAAAATACTAAAGAAAGTACTGAAAACAAGTGACACTAGACAGTAACATGACTCCACACGAATTTTTGTTAAAGGGCCACTAAAGCACAGAGGAGGTGGGTGGGAACAAAGCCATACTGGAGTAAGGAAATGATACCAGATGGTAACTCAAATTTCTTCAGAAATTAAGGAAACCAGAAATGGTAAATAAGAAGGTTCATATAACAAACTACAAATATATACTTCCTCTCCTTTATTCTCCCAGCTTCCTTAAAATATGAAATTAGCCGGGCGCGGTGGCTCAAGCCTATAATCCCAGCACTTTGGGAGGCCGAGATGGGTGGATCACGAGGTCAGGAGATCGAGACCATCCTGGCTAACACGGTGAAACCCCGTCTCTACTAAAAAAAAAAAATACAAAAAAACTAGTCGGGCGTGGTGGCAGGCGCCTGTAGTCCCAGCTACTCGGGAGGCTGAGACAGGAGAATGGCGTGAACCCGGGAGGCGGAGCTTGCAGTGAGCCGAGATCGCGCCACTGTACTCCAGCCTGGGTGACAGAGCAAGACTCCATCTCAAAAAAAAAAAAAAAAAGATATTATGTAAAGGTATCATTTTAACAACTTATCTCAGGTTTTAACATAAATAGACATGTATAACAATAACATCACAAAAAGGAAGAGAGAACAGAGCTACATGGAAGGAATGGTTTCTATATCTTACTGGAGTTAAGTTAGCATACATCTGAAGAAGATTCTGATAAGTATGTATATGGTAAGTCCTAGAGCAACACTAAGAAAATAACTCCAAAAAAACTAAAAAAAACTTAAAGAAATTAAAATGTTACACTTGAAATTTTTCCCTTAATACAAAATAAAACAGTAAAGGAGAAACAGAAAAACAAACAAACAAAAAAAAACCATGAAAAATACAGTAAACAAATAGCAAAATAATAGATGTAAATCCAAACATATCAATAACTATATTAAATGTGAAAGGATTAAACAATCCAATCAAAATGCAAAGATCGTCAGATTGGATTTTTAAAAGATTCAGCCAGGCGCGGTGGCTCACATCTGTAATCCCAGCACTTTGGGAGGCCAAGGTGGACAGATCCCTTGAAGTCAGGAGTTCAAGATCAGGTTGGCCAACATGGCAAAACACCATCTCTACTAAAAATACAAAAATTAGCCATGCGTGGTGGCACGTGCCTGCAGTCTCAGCTACTCAGGAGGCTGACACAGGAGAATCTCTTGAACCCAGCTCACAACATTATGCTCCAGCCTGGATGACACGGTGAGACTCCATCTCAAAAAATAGTAATAAAAATAAAAAATAAAAAACAAGATTCAGGGCCGAGTGCAGTGGCTCATACCCATAATCCCAGCACTTTGGGAGATCAGGGTGGGCGGATCACGAGGTCAAGAGATCAAAACCATCCTGGCCAACATGGTGAAACCCCATCTCTACTAAAAATACAAAAATTAGCTGGGCATGGTGGCACGTGCCTGTAGTCCCAGGTACTCAGGAGGCTGAGGCAGGAGAATCACTTGAACCTAGGAGGTGGAGGTTGCAGTGAGCCAAGATTGTGCCACTGCACTCTGGCATGGCAACAGAGCGAGACTCTGTCTCAAAAAAAATAAAAATAAAAAGATTCAACTATATGCTGTTATGGGAGGCATATTTTACATTCAGAGATACAAATAAGTTGAAAGTGAAAGGATAAAGATATACATGCATAAGAGAATTGGAATGGCTGTATTAAAATCAAACGAACTAGATGTTAAGACTTTTAAAAGTATTAGGTAAAAAAACTAAAAAAACTGAATAAAATGTGGACTTTATTAATAATCACTATCAACCAATAATCAGTAATTGGTAATCAAAAATCAATTACTAAAGATAAAGAGGGATGCTGGGTATGGTAGCTCATGCCTGTAATCCCAGTACTTTGGGAGGTCAAGGCAGGTGAATCACTTGAGCCCAGGAGGTTGAGACCAGCCTGAACAACATGGTGAAAATCTGTCTCTATCAAAAATACAAAAAGTAGCAGGGCATAGTGGTGCATGCCTATGATCTTAGCTACTTGGGGGGCTGAGGCAGGAGGACTGCCTGAGCCCAGGAGGCGAAGGTTACAGTGAGATGAGGTCATACCACTGCACTCCAGCCTGGGCAACACAGTGAGACCCCCATCTCAAAAATAAAAAAAAGATAAAGAAGGACATCTTACGGTGATAAGAGTCAATCCATCAGGAAGGGATAAAAATTATAAACATGTAAGCACCTAGTGAGAGAGTTCACAAAGTACATGAAAATTGAACCAAAGAAATGAGACAATTTGGATGAGTACAGTAAGAAAAACATAAGGCAGAGAAAATACTCAAGAAACCTTTTCTCTGTTCAAATATGAATGCTTAACCCTGATTTCAAGGTCTGATCAACATAAATTTTCTGATCTTGAGTTATACAAGTTACTAAGAAATAGGAATAGTAATGTCACTTGTTTTGGAAATACGTTGTAAGAACAAAATCTCAAATTTGTTATATGAGTAAACATAACTCTATATGATATATTTTTAAAATTCAGATACTAGAAAAGAGCAATAACCACAAACATTAAAGTAGTTATTTTCATCATCTTTTCCAAGAAAAGCAGTAGACTGAGTTTGGAACACTGAAGTATCACCACTAGTTCTCATTGTATTAATACTAAGTATTATAAGGCTAAAATAAATTATAAATGATGTATATAATATTTGACAGCAAAAAGAGTAGAGATGATAATTTTCCAATTAGCATTTTCTTAAAATGTTCTCATAAAATTACAAAGTTCAGGCCAGGTACAGTGGCTCATGCCTGTAATCCCAGCACTTTGGGAAGCAGAGGCAGGAGGATAGCTTGAGTCCAAGAGTTTGAGGCCAGCCTGGACCACACAGGGAGACCCTGAGTCTACAAAAAATTTTTTAAAAATTAGCCAAGCAATAGTGGGCATGCTTGTGGTCCCAGTTACTCAGGAGGCTGAGGTGGGAGGATCGCTTGTGCCCAAAAGGTCAAGGATACAGTGAGCCGTGATTGTGCCACTGCACTCCAGCCTAGGCAACTGAGCAAGACACTGTCTCAAAAAAACAAAGAAGAAATGAAATAAAAATTACAAAGTTTAAACCGGGCGTGGTGGCTCACGCCTGTAATCCCAGCACTTTGGGAGGCCAAGGTGGGCGGATCACATGAGGTCAGGAGTTTGAGACCAGCCTGGCCAACAGGGTAAAACCCCGTCTCTACTAAAAATACAAAAATTAGCCAGGTGTGGTGGCGCGTGCCTGTAATCCCAGCTACTCAGGAGGCTGAGTCAGGAGAGAATCGCTTGAACCCAGGAGGCGGAGGTTGCAGTGAGCTGAGATCGCCACTACACTCCAGCCTGGGCAAGAGTGAGACTCTATCTCAAAAAAAAAAAAAAAAAAAAAAAAAAATTACAAAGTTTAGGGATAAAAAAAATTCAAAGAATACAAAATGTGAAAATGTGTTTCTATATTTAAGATAATACTATTCAACTTCTTTTTAAAAGTTTGATCAACAGATTCTCCAAATTTCATTCACTACCTTATATTCATTCAAACACTGACTTTGGACTAAACAATACTAAATCTCTGAATTATTTGCCTGCCTGAACTGCTTTTCCACTACTAAAAGTTAAGGTCCCTAGGAACAGGGATTCTATTTTCACAGTTCTGTACAGCAAAACACACTTATGCTTCTATCTTCCTCTGCTACTAACTTTGAACAAGTCACTTCAACAATTTAATCTGCTGTAAAAGGGGACTGTTATACTGATTGTTACAAGGTGTGTTTGATTGTTGTTTGTTATAAACTGTGTTTACTTTGGTCCTCAGGCATTAGAAATTATTGAAAGTTTTAAGGAGAACAGTCACACCACAAGTCTGATAAACTTCTATATCAGAAAGGATTGTTGAGGATGAGGGAAAATGGTTTGGAGGAGGTAGAAACTTGGGGACTTATAAAACAGTTATGTACCTTAATAAAGGTAGAGGCAACAGAGATGAAAATAAGATGGTTTTCGGGAAAACAATCAACACATACCATACCCTTATAATTTTTCTATTACCATACTATACCATGAATAATCTCCTCATGGTCTTGTAAAAATGAAGAAAGTCTAGACTAATGCTATCAAGGTAATAAAAACGAACACTTTAATTTGTAGAAATTTTATTTCATTAGACCAAAGTTCCCGTGGCCAGGCACGGTGGCTCACGCCTGTCATCCTAGCACTTTGGGAGGCCAGTGCAGGTGGATCAACTGCGGTCAGGAGTTAGAGACCAGCCTGGCCAACACAGTGAAACCCCATCTCTACTAAAAATATAAAAATTAGCTGGGTGTGGTGGCACATGCCTGTACTCCCAGCTACTCAGGAGGCTGAGGCAGGAGAATCACTTGAACCCAGGAGGCAGAGGTTGCAGTGAGCTGCGATCGCAACACTGCATTCCAGCCTGGGTGACAAGAGTGAAACCCCGTCTCAAAAAAAAAAAAAAAAATTCCCCTGATGGCCTACTTCTCATATACCATCCCCTCTCTCCACTCCAGGTCTTTAAAAAATACCACAAGAATTGCTTGAACTCGGGAGGCCTAGGTTGCAGTGAGCCGAGACCGTGCCACTGTGCTCTAGCCTGGGTGACGGAGCAAGACTCAGTCTCAAAAAAAAAAAAAAAAAAGAGAGAAGTTCATTATTCTCTCTCATGTAAAAGTCTAGGTAAGCATTTCCAGCACTGTCCATATCACAGCCCAAGATATCTAACTCAGCTCTCACCAATTTCCCCATATCCCAGCCACAGAGAAGGGGGAAAAGTAGAGGACAGGGAGGGCAACACTCCATTCCTTTCAGGGCAAAACACCCAAGATGTACCCAACATCTTCATTCATATCCTACTGGACAAGATTTAACTCTCTACCACACCTGGCTTTAAAGGAGACTGGAAAATGTAGTGTTTACCTGGGTGACAAGCACCTACTGGAAAAAAAAAAAAATTACTGTACTATAAAAGTGAACAGATACTAAAAGCCAACAGAATATATTAAATATTCTATGACTACATCTAAGAGGTTCATGTAACTCTCCAGGATACTTCAGTTATTATCAGTGAATGCTCTTAAAAGAAATTAGAAGAGGGCCGGGCACAGTGGCTCACGCCTGTAATTCCAGCATTTTGGGAGGCCGAGGCAGATGGATCACTTGAAGTCAGGAGCTCGAGACCAGCCTGTCCAACACTGTGAAACTCCCCCCTCTCTCTACTAAAACTACAAAAATTAGCCAGGCGTGGTAGCATGTGCCTGTAGTCCCAGCTACTCAGGAGGCTGAGGCAGGAAAATGGCTTGAACCCAGGAGAGAGAGGTTGCAGTGAGCCGAAATCACACCACTGCACTCCAGCCTGGATGACAGAGCGAGATCATGTCTTAAAAAAAAAAAAAATTAGAAGAGATTCTCCAACCCTAGAGAGGAAAAATTACATAGGAAAGAGGCAAATGAACCCCCCATTATGGATTGCAGAAAGGAAATAAATGAAAACTATTTTCAACACTTTCTATATCTTATCATGCCCTAAACTCCCCTACCCTGTCAGATCATCCATATAAAAAAAACAAAAAAAAAATCAGAAACTAGCAAGCATGTATGTTATACTTGCACTGCAGAAGACAGAAGGTATAGATCCAGAACACAAATGATGTGTCGCAGAGTCAGAGAACAGCGAACCACATAATTTTGCTGGCTGAATATATCAACCTAGCTAACAAAATGTTGATGCTCTGTATTTAAAGAGCCTAGAAGTACATAAATTTAGATCTCCTGAAAAAGGTAATCTCCTTTTATTTATTATTGCTAGAGTGGAGTATTATCGTTTCAGAAGGACAGCACAATGTCATATGGCATGCTTGGTTATTTTTAACCTAAATCCACCAAAGACTATGTAAAGTTACTCAACTTAAAGTTTGTACTCGTTCTCCTCTCCAAAACTGAAATGATATTATCTGGCCTGGAATTCATTTACTGGGATTGTAAAACTTTAACAACAATGAGAAAAGTCAGAAAATAAGATACAGATGCACTGTAATGGTAAAATACACTAGGGAAAGGCCATGGTGTTAATAAGTAAAAGAACAAAAGCTATCCAAAGTACAGCATTTTAAATTCCTCAGTAAATACCATCAGGAAATGAAAATCTTGAGGCTCAAAGTATTTTAACATTGCTATCATCTACCGATGAGATGAAACCAAAAGAGACACTCAATGGGTTCAAAAACATAGTTAGACAGAATGAATAATTGATAGCACAATAGGGTGACTATGGTCAACAATAATTTATTGTACATTTTAAAATAACTAGGCAGCAGACAGGCACAGTGGCTCATGCCTGTAATCCCAGAACTTTCGGAGGCCAAAGTGGGCCGATCACTTGAAGTCAGGAGATTGAGACCAGCCTGGCCAACGTAGTGAGACTCCTGTCTCTACAAAAAATGCAAAAATTAGCAAGGTGTGGTGGCACCCGCCTGTTATCCCAGCTACTTGGGAGGCTGAATCTGCAGGATTGCTTCCACCCGGGAGGAGTTGGTCACAGTGAGCTGAGGTCATGCCACTGCATTCCAGCCTGGGTGAGAGAGTGAGACTCCGTCTCAAAAAAGCAATAAAAAATAAATAAATAAATAGATTGAAACAAAACAAAATAACTAGGCTGGGCACAGTGGCTCATGCCTGTAATCCCAGCACTTTGGGAGGCCAAGATAGGGGACTGCTTGAGTTCAGGAGTTAAGGGATCAGCCTGGACAACATAAGGAGACTTTGTCTCTACAAAAATTACAAACATTAGCTGGGTGTGGCAGTGCAAGCTTGTAGTCCCAACTACTCGGGAGGCTGAAGTGGGAGGATGGCTAGAGCCATGGAGGTCAAGGCTGCAGTGAGTTGTGATTGCACCACTGCACTCCCGCCTGGGCAACAGAACAAGACCCTGTCTCAAAAAAAGTGAATAAAATTAAAATTAAAAATAACTAAAAGAGTATAACTGGATTGTAACACAAAGAAAGGATAAATGCTTGAGGTAATGACTACTCCATTTACCCTGATATGATTATTATGTATTGTATACCTGCATAAAAAGATCTCCTGTGCCCCATAAATATATATACCTACTATATACCCACAAAAAATAAAAATAAAAAATAAAAATTTTTAACCACACATAAGAAAAAAAAAAGACTTGAGATGCTCAAAATGGGAAGCTCAGTGTAGTGGATCAATCTCTTGTGAACTTGATCAAGCTGGGAACTGTGTTTCCCAGAATTCCCTTTCCTGCACAGTACACCAACTTCAAGATGGCCAAATCCTTACAAGGTCTTCATGGTCACACAGTGTGATGACAAATGCAGAGGTGTGTGGCCGTTTCCAGCTTGTCCCTGCTCTCCTCTTGTCCCCTCTGTGTCCAGGTCTTCTTCTGATCTGACCAACAGTAGAGCAAGACCCAACAACAAATGCTTGGCTGTGGACCCACAGAGGCAGCAGCTACACGGAGGCAACAGCCTTCCGCAGAACTCTCCAGAAAAAAAGCCTTTTGGCATGCCTACTTTGGTGACTGTACACACTTGTCTTCTTAAAATTTTCCCAGTAAGCTCTCATTTATCAGCCTGTACCAAGACCTCAGGAGGACCTATTAGTGACTTTTTCAGGTCCTTCCTTTTTCAGATAGATATTCCCATCCCCAGCAACTCTTATAATTGTGTGCAGTATGATTACCATGTAAGTTCCTTACCCATAATATTCACAGTGATTCTATTTCTCTGACCAAATTCTCAGTAATGTACTCAAAATTCAGCAATTAATTTGTAATCCAGCAGTATTGACAGAATGGGTTTAATTATTCTGATTAAACCCATTCTGAAAGCTATCTTCCTGTTACTATTAAGCTAAAATGTTCCTAAGATAATGAGGTTCGCCTCATCCATTTACTTCTTTTTTTTTTTTTTTTGAGACGGAGTCTAGCTCCAGGCTGGAGTGCAGTTGTGTGATCTCAGCTCCTACCACCATCTCCTGGGTTCAAACGATTCTCCCATCTCAGCCTCCCGAGTAGTGGGATTACAGGCATTCACCATCATGCCCGGCTAATTTTTGTATTTTAGTAGAGACAGGATTTCACCATGTTGGCCAGGCTGGTCTTGAACTCCTGACCTAAGATGATCTGCCCGCTTCAGCCTCCCAAAGTGCTGGGATTACAAGTGTGAGCCACGCACCCAGCCCATTTACTTCTATATGTAAGAAATGTTCTCTGCTTTCTTTCTGTCAGGTGATTCTTTAAAAAGTCTGCTTCATTACTTTTGTCTTTAATTATTTCTCTACATGTAGCACATAAAAATACATATTAAATAATACAACTTAACAGTGTTTATTCTAAGTGTTGTTTTAATCAATTCGTCATTTGGGGATTTGCTAAGAGAAAAGACAAATGGACTAAAAATGGGTAATTTTAAAGAAGTCTTCTCTGAAATGAGCCCATGAATTCTAACTAGAAAATTATAAAAACACAAAACAAATGAAGTAGCCATTAGAAATATCTTTTCCCCCAAAAGGAATGAATATATTACTAAGTATTCAAATCCTGAACTAGACACTGGTAGGTCTGATTCAATTTTTTCTTTTTTTTTTTTGAGATACAGTTTTGCTCTCATTGCCCAGGCTGGAGTGCAATGGTGCGATCTCGGCTTACTGCAACCTCTGCCTCCTGTGTTCAAGCGATTCTCCTGCCTCAGCCTCCTGAGTAGCTGGAATTACAGGCAGGCGCCACCATGCCCGGCTACTTTTGCATTTTTAATAGAGATGGGGTTTCACCATGTTGGTCAGACTGGTCTCGAACTCCCGAACTCAGGCGATCTGCCTGCCTCGGCCTCCCAAAGTGCTGGGATTACAGGCATGAGCCACCGCATCTGGCCTTTTTTTTTTTGAGATGGAGTCTCGCTCTGTCGCCCAGGCTGGAGTGCAGTGGCACCATCTCAGCTCACTGCAACCTCCACTTCCCAGGTTCAAGCAATTCTCCTGCCTCAGCCTGGCAAGTAGCTGGGACTACAGGTGTGTGCCACTACACCTAGCTAATTTTTGTATTTTTAGTATACAAGGGGTTTCACCATGTTGGTCAGGCTGGTCTGTAACTCCTGACCTCAAGTGATCTGCCTGCCTCAGGCTCCCAAAGTGCTGCGATTACAGGTGTGAGCCACACGCCCGGCCCTATTCAACGATTTTTTTAAAGTAACCTTTTCTAAAGATTCTTCAGTTTCTTTTTGGACCTTAACAACCAGAAAAGTCTAATATACATTTTAATACAGCTTTTATATAAATTACCAACTATTTCTTTCATGATTGTGACATTAGGTATTCTATAGTTAGCCTGCTATATTCAAGGGCATAAAAACAACTCAAAAGGGAAGACAGAAATTATCTGCCATGAGTAAGAACCATACTTCAATACGAGATTCGAGTACTAATCTCTAAAGCACTACTTAAGACTAAGAAAACTGATTATATCTGAAAACCCAACCCTAGAAGTAGCTAGTAGTACTGGGGGTGAAGGAAGATTAGGAGATATTCATGCTAATAAAAGAACTCTTGTTTTACAAAATAATTAACTTTATAATTTATTTTAAAAGAAGATTCCTAAGGTGTGTTTAAAATTACCGTATCTAGAAAAACTCTGGGAACAAATCATTTTACAAGATTGTGTTATTCTATAAAAACAAGTAGAAATACAAAAGCCAGTGCTTATGCTTACTAAAGGCCTACCGCTGGATCTCTACCCACAAAATGGTATAGAACTCATATTTTCAGTGGGAAGGATTTCTTCAGCTCCAACTCAAGAAAGGAACACACAACTAATGATTCACTAAAACATCACTGGGAAAAGAAAGAAATAGCACTTTATGTGGCTTCTTATAGAATGCTTGAGTTTACTATAGAGTTCATATTTCATTTACATTTACTATAAGAAAAATTGTACTTACAGTATCAGCACATTCTGAAAAGAATTCAGAACCCTGTGAATCAATTTCTTTAAGGTCACAAATTTTAACTTAAATCAGTCTCAGATCCCATTCATTTGCTGATTATAATTATAGCTATAGCTATTTTTTTCAAATTGGAAAACTACATACTGAATTCAAATATAATCACACTCCAAAATTAGAATAAGATTTTTCTCTAAACTTGATATTTAAAAATTTTTAATCTACAGGAATAATAAAATTATTTAACCAGCTAGACTGGTTAAAGATACTAAAATTATTTTTTTAATCTGAGCACATTTGAATAATCACTTAACAATAGTTTCTAAAGTTTTCTAAAGTCTTCGTAACAATTCACATATACAACTGACATTAATCAAACACCTATCACATGTAAACTGCAGTGAAAGACAAAAAAAAAAGGTTGGGGATAGTTCTCCTTCCACAACACTAATTACAATTACAGCTTTTGCTTGCCCATTCCCTTAATTCCCAAAATAGTCAAAAGAGCCCTTGCTCATTATAACTGTCTCTTGCTGGTCCCTCATGGAGATGAACCTGCAACGGTGGGCTGTTTTAAGTTGCAATCCCTTTACTGAGGCTGCTCAGCATTTGTTGACCTCCTTGACTACAGCAGCTTACAGACTCCTCAAGTTCACAAGGAGCATGCATGAAACTGCTACAGGACAACCTATGACAATACTCTGATCCCTCAGCTGCAACTCATCAAATTACTAATGTTGTCCTGAACCCCTATTAACTTCAATAGGGACAGCACCATGTTTGAGATGCCAAAGAGGAGATGTAGAGCTAGTGAAAAAGATGTAGGGTTTCTGAGGGAACTTACATACAGGGCCATCCAGTCCAGTGGCAGCAGACTAGGAAGAAGAACTGATCCAACTTGTAAAAAAGCATGCAGTTTATACAGCATTTTGACTTAGCACCCTCCCCCCATCACCCTCCACCTGGCAACCTTCATTTAACCCAAAACAAAGATACTCAATCCTCCCACAAAGCCCAGGATCCACAGGACTGGCCTGGGGGCTCAGATGTTCCTTATAGATAAGGAATGAATCTGCTGGTTGGCCACTGCCGGATTCCTTAGTTCGGAACCCTATGAACACAAGTTGTTCTTAGACTTCAGGGTCATTCTCAAGGTATGCTTAAGTAAGTTACTGCTGCTGTCAGGTACATCTGCTATACAGGTTCATATTCAGAGTATGCCTCTGTTATTACTGTCAGATGTGTCTGGCATACAACTATGTCAATTTGGTATTTTCCTCTGAAAAACATTACCTGACACTTGCCCACAATGACACTCACATGCCACTTCTCTCCCCACAAAGTTTCCAGAGTTCTTCCTGCAGTGCATCTCTATTGGCACCACAGAGCATTACCCAAGCAAGCCAATGCCTTCTGCAAATGTGAAGAGATCCCTGCGGTACTTCCAGTAGGAGGCTCATAAGAGCAAGGACTAGGAAATGAGCCAGGCATGGTGGCTCACACCTGTAATCCTAGCACTTTGGGAGGCCAAGGTGGGAGGACTGCTTGAGCCCAGGAGCTTAAGACCAGTCTGGGCAACATGGCGAAACCCTGTCTCTACAAAAAAATACAAAAAATTATCTGGGCATGGTGGCAGGTGCCTGTAGTCCCAGCTACTTGGGAGGCTGAGGCAGGAGGATCCCTTGAGCCCAGGAGCTCAAGGCTGAGGTTGCAATGAGCAACCACACTCCAACCTGGATGACAAAGCAAGACCCTGTCTCAAAAAAGGGAAAAGAAAAATGAGCACATCAGAGACACTAGTGACTTCACTACTTGGAAGAATTTTTTAAACTACTGATAAGCTTTCATATTTTAAGTCCTTGAGATACACATTAAAAGCTGTCTCAAAAAAAAAATTAAATTTTAAAGATTTCGTAAGATTTGCTTATAAATCCATTAGGAACATTTATAACATTGTCTTAAAAGATAATATTAACTTTCACTGGGATTGAGGCACCTTTGAGATTTGGGTTTAAATTCAAAGATAATTCAGAAATGAGAATGGGGTGTAGTTATTTTTCATTTAGGAAGACTTTCTGTTTCCAGTAATAATGATTATATATAATTCAGACAAATGTCTTCACTGAAAACAGGTAGAAATCTAGACAAAAATGAGTGCTAGGAATGACCAAAAAAACTATCATTTTCCATAGATTGTACACATAGAAAATCCAAAATAATCTACAAATAAGCTAGCAGAAAAAATTAGCTTATCAAAGTTGAGGGATATCAAAGTTAATATTCAAAAACCAACAGTATTTCTATACACCAGCATTAAAACTAGGAAATATATTTTTAACACCATTCCTAAAACCATCAAAAATTATCAAATTCCTAGATATAAAAAGTGGAAAACCTTCTATGTAGAAAGCTATTAAACAAAAAATACTTTCACAAATTAAAGGGACCTAAAAAAGTGAAGGGATATCCCATGTTCTTGAAATTTAACACCGTAAAGATGTCAATTCTATCCAAATTGATCCAGAGACCCAATATAATCCCAATCAATCCTAACAAATTTTTAATAGAAATTTACAGGCTGATTTTATTTATTTATTTACTTATTTATTTGAGACAGAGTCTCACTCTGTCACCCAGGCTGGAGTGCAGTGGCACAATCTCAGCTCACTGCGACCTCCCCTTCCCGGACTCAAGCGGTTCTCCAGCCTCAGCCTCCCAAGTAGCTGGGATTACAGGCACGCACCACCATACCCAGCTAATTTTTTGTGTTTTTAGTAGAGACGGGGCTTCACCATGTTGGCCGGGCTATTCTCGAACTTCTGACCTCAAGTGATCCGCCTACCTCGACCTCCCAAAAGTGCTGGGATTACAGGCATAAGCACCACGGCCAGTAGAAGATTTTAAAATGTATACATAAATACAAACAGCCAAGGCAAACAAGATGTCCTTGAAGAAGTATAACAAAAAGACTTTCTCTCTGGATCAGGACATATTATAAAGCTCAGTCACTAGACAAACAGATGAAAAGAATGAACAGAAGGCCCAGAAATAGATCACACAGGGATGCTTGCTGTACAAGACAGTTGGCATTGCAAATCAGATCTTTTCAAATGACACTGTCATTTGGCTATTCATAAGGGAAAACAAAATTCAACTTAACCTCCAACTCACACCACACATAAATATTAATTTCAGATGGATTACAGAACTAAATATAAAAGTCAAAATAATAATGCTCCTTAAATATAATATAGAAGAATATCTCGGCCGGGCACGGTGGCTCACACCTGTAATCCCAGCACTTTGGGAGGCTGAGGCGGGCAGATCACCTTAGGTCGGGAGTTCGAGACCAGCTTGGCCAGCATGGTGAAACCCCATCTCTACTAAAAATACAAAAATTAGCCAGGCATGGTGGTGCATGCCTATAATCCCAGCTACTCGGGAAGCTGAGGCAGGAGAATCGTTTGAATCCGGGAGGCGGAGGTTGCAGTGAGCGGAGATTGTGCCATTGCACTCCAGTCTGGACAACAGAGTGAGACTCCCTCTCAGAAAAATAAAAAATAAAAATAAAATAAAGAGTATCTCTTTGTGGATACAGCAGCAAGCACCCATCATAAAGGAAAAGACAGATAAACTGGACTATATTAAAATTAAGAACTTCTATTTGTCAAAGAGAAAGTTAACAGGTAAGCCACAAAGCAGATACTATACATACATGCACACACACTGACATTTTTTAAATGGCCAACACATGATAACAAAAAGCAGACCAACTAAAAGTTGGTAAAATTAAAATAATTGGTAAAAGTAAGATAATTTTACTGATTTTAAATTCCCTAAAGAAAATGCACATTATTGCCTGAACCTGGGGTAGACCTCACCTACCACTCCCAGCCTTAGGTACACTACTGACTTTTGGGGTTTTACAATGTTTATGTCATCACCTAGGTCAAGTTACATAAGGTTTGGCTTTGTGGTAATTCACTGAATATCTCCTATACCTTATGAAGTGTTTGCCATGCTTCACTGTGACATAGTTTAAAAAGTCAATGAGTATGTACACCTCTTGATTTTAAAAAGTGGTAAAATAAAATTTAAAAAAAAAAAAAAAACAGAAAGACAGAAGCTGAATATCCTTAATATGCTAGCATCTTACAAATCAGTATAATGTAAACACCCAAAGAGAAAACGGACAAAGAGGTATTAATAGTCCTTTCACAAAAGAAATGCATTATCTAATAAACCTATGGAAAGCTGTTTGTTCCTGGCCAGGCATGGTGGCTTACGTCTACAATCCCAGCACTTTAGGAAGCTGAGGTAGGAGGATCACTTGACCTCAGGAGTTACAGACCAGCCTGGGCAACTTAGTGAGACCTCACCTCTATTTTTTAAAAAAAAAAGAAAAAGAAAAAGGCTGTTCCATAGCAATAGTAATCAATTAAATAAAAAAACAAAAATGACAAATCAGTTTTAACCTATCAGATTGGTAATAACTAAAGTAACTGGAAAATATCTAGTGCTCTCTCATAGGTATGGGAAAATGTGAACTCACATTCAAATCAGGCAGAAAGAAATAGAAACGTTTCTGCCCATAATTTCTAAAAAAATTAAAAAAAAAAAAACACCATACTAAAGAAGATGGTATATTCTGTCATACATGCCACAAAACTAAGAACTGGGCAAACTATTCCACATCTTTGTTTGTGGCTCATAAAATTCACTAGGAGCTAGCTGCCTATTTTAAAGGAGAACTTTGGAACTTGGGATTGACCTATGTAATGAGACTATTTTATGCCCAATATTAATTAGTTCTTGTAAGACACCAGAATAAATTTGTTATTCTAATAAAAGTCACAAATGTTTCATCTTTTTTCTTCTTAAATATAGTTGCAGCACACCAGGCATCTTAAACTGCTTTGCCCCAGATTTCCTCTGTAACAACTAATGTGGACAGGATGTTTTTATGACCATGGAAAATGAAATTGCAATCTTTACCAATTAGCTGCTTGTATAAACATTGCTTCCCAAATATAAAATCCACCAATTTCCAAACACACACTGATCATTCATGTGTGGAACACTAACGTGTTCAAATTCAATTTGTCTGAGAAAATTTGTTACAGAATTGTATAACTCCATGCATACAAAACTGAGTTTAAAGAAACAAATGTATACTCAAAATATTTAAAGAGAAAATGTTTTGCTAATCTCTGTAAAGTGGGATTTTAAGGTGATTCTGCATTCTTCTTCACTGTCCCCTCAAGTACCTGAATTTCTTATACTAAGCTTGTACATTCAGGGGAAGAAGCTATTACTTGTAGAAAACATCCTCTTCCCCCTTGTCCCCTTTTCCTGCACCATGTGGCCTTTGCATCTGCTGCGTGCACTGCTTCTAAAGGCACCACCATCCTCTCAACACCCAGAGGCCATAGCTGCTTCCGAGGCTATGGCCTCTTTCCTAACACTTGACCAGCCAGCTGTCATGGCTCATTCATCCCAGCTGTGTTGCTCCTTTCACTTTCCAAGGCTGCTACTCCCAGCTTCCGGTATCTTTTTCTTTTTCGTTTATGTTTTATTTTTGAGACAGTCTTGCTCCATCACCCAGGCTGGAGTGCAGTGGCGCAGTCTCAGCTCACTGCAACCTCCACCTCCCAGATTCAAGCAATTCTCCTGCCTCAGCCTCCTGAGTAGCTGGGATTACAGGCGTACGCCACCATGCTCGGCTGATTTTTGTATTTTTAGTAGAGACAGGGTTTCACCATGTTGGCCAGGCTGGTCACGAACTCCTGACCTCAAGTGATCCGCCCACCTAGGCCTCCCAAAGTGCTGAGATTATAGGCGTAAGCCACCATGCCCGGCCTCCAGTATCTTCTAGTTTTAATTCATCTTACAAAAAAAGTTTGTTGACTCACTCTTCCTAAACTCCAAGGATGTCCTTTCCTTCACTCTAACGGTTCCCCAGTCCCATATACTCAAACCCTAGTACTCAATCAAGGTCTCTGCAGTAAGGCCCCTGCCTTCTTCTCATCACTCCCTTTCTCAAACCTTACTTCAATTATTCTCTGAGGAATAACAGACCAATGGTTTTCAAACACATCACAATCACCTAGAGAACTTGTTAAAACCCAGCTTTCTGGGATTTCTGAGTTTGTGAATCAGTAGGTCTGGAGGGGAGCCCAAGAGTTTGCATTTCTTTTTTTTTTTTTGAGACAGAGTCAGAGTGGCCGGATCTCAGCTCACTGCAAGCTCCGCCTCCCGGGTTTACGCCATTCTCCTGCCTCAGCCTCCCAAGTAGCTGGGACTACAGGTGCCCGCCTCGTCGCCCGGCTAGTTTTTTGTATTTTTTAGTAGAGACGGGGTTTCACCGTGTTAGCCAGGACGGTCTCGATCTCCTGACCTCGTGATCCGCCCATCTCGGCCTCCCAAAGTGCTGGGATTACAGGCTTGAGCCACCGCGCCCGGCAAGAGTTTGCATTTCTAACAAGTTTCCAGATGATGCTGATGCTGCTGGTCTGCAAAACACACTCTGAGAACCACTTGGTATAAACTATACATTCCTGCTACATGATTCCATCAAGCAATTCCCTTCACCTGGCATATATTGCAGCTGCGACTGAAATCCTTTCAAGATGGACCTCTTAGACCACAACCTTTCCATGAAGCTTTACAGCAGGGGTGTCCAGTCTTTTGGCTTCCCTGGGCCACACTGGAAGAATTGTCTTGGGCCACACAGAAAATACACTAACACTAATGATAACCAATAAGCTAAAAAAGAAAAAAAGAATCGCAAAAAAAAAATCTCATGTTTTAAGGCAGTTTATGAATTTGTGCTGGGCCACATTCAAAGCCATCCTGGGCCACACGCAGCCCACAGGCCGCGGGTTGGATAAGCTTACTTTCTTTACAAGGATACCTTCCCCTCTCTGCAACCCAAATAAAATGTGATATGCTGTGATATGGAAGCCCGACAGCACTTTATTTCCAATTCTAGTGACAATTATAGTTGGTCTTGTATCATGGTATGTGCCTCCTATCCCCATCAGACAAAGTCAAGAGGTTAGGATATTAATTCTTATTGGTCTTTGGACATGGACATGCCTAGTACAGAACCTTGCAAATATCAAGAACTCAGTTTGAAACTTGCTGACTTATGGTGAACTAGGCTGAACTAAAATTTCAAAAGGGCATTGTCCTTTATTCTGTTATACACTTCACACTGCAAGCCCTCAAATAGTAGCTAGTAATATCACTGACAGGCAAAGTACACTCGTTCCCATAACAGTAAGCAACAGGAAGCAGTACTCAACACAATCCATTTACAAAGGCATGAACAAATTTCTTCAAAGACCGTGTGTCTTGAAAGTAAATCAGGATTGCCAATAGAGAGAGGGATAAAATGCTTAGTTTTCATAGTCTTTTAAGGTCTTTTGAATGATATGGTAGGTCTGTATTATTTTCAGATTTATCTGCAAGTGACCCCAAAGGTCTGTAATATTTGGTAATTAATGACTTAACTCACACAGGCTTGGGGGAAATACTCAGAGAGTAAAAATGTCTAATGACAAACTTTCATCTTTTGTCCTTTCAAACAGAAAGCAACATAAATTGCCACAACTATTTTAGAAAACTGGCCATGCTGTGGCCCAGCAGCTTCCCTCCTTCCTAGGTATGTACCCAAGAGAAAGGAACACAACTGCCCACCAAAAGACCGGTACAAAAACATCCATACTAGTTTTATTTGAATTAGCCAAAAAACAGGAATCTAACTAGATACTCATTAAAAAGAAAGTGGATAAATTGTGTTTTACCATGCAATAAAATGGAAACAAGAAAAAGATTCAGGAAACTTTTGCTCCAATCACTGTAAACCACACTCACCAAATGAGAAAGAAACCCAAGGGAATGAATGGTTCGCCAAAATATTTCCATCGTGTCCAACCCTATCTTCCCTGAGAAATTATATGTAGTACTGTGAATAACAAATTTGGGAACTTGGAAAATCACTGTGATGCCTCCTGCCAACCCACAGCATTCTAACATGATGGGCCTCCTTGAATCCCACTTGATAAGGGATAAAAACCTAGATATGCCAGGAATGGTGGCTCACATCTATAATCCCAGCACTTTGGAAGGCCAAGGTGGGAGGATCACTTGAGCCCAGGAGTTCGAGACTAGCCTGGGCAACATGGCAAAACTCCGCTTCTACAAAAAATACAAAATTAGCTGGGTGTGGTGGCATACACCTGTGTGGTCCCAGCTACTCTGGAGGCTGAGGTGGGAGGATCACCTGAGCCTGGAGAGATAGAGACTGCAATGAGTTGAGATCGCACCACTGCACCCCAGCCTGGGCGAGAGAGTGAGACCCTGTCTCCAAAAAAATAAATAAATAAAAAGAATCTTGATATGGTTTGGATCTGTGTCCCCACCCAAATCTCAGGTTCAATTGTAATCCTCAGTGTTGGAGGTGGGGCCTGGTGGGAGATGTTAGATAATGGGGGCAGTTTCTAATAGTTTAACACCATCCACATGAGTGCTATTCTCATGATACTGAGTTCTCAAAAGACTTAGTTGTTTAAAAGTGTGTAGTACGGTCCCCCCCACCATACCCCCCTTCCACTTGCCATGTAAGACTTGACAGCTTCCCCTTTGCTTTCTGCCATGATTGAAAGCTTCCTGAGGCTGAGTGCAGTGGTTCACACCTGTCTCAACACTTTGGGAGACTGAGGCGGGCGGATTCCAAGGTCAAGAGATCAAGACCATCCTGGCCAACATGGTGAAGCCCCATCTCTACTAAAAATACAAAAATTACCCCGTCTGTACTAAAAATACAGAATTAGGCATGGTACACACGCCTGTAATCCCAGCTACTCGGGAGGCTGGGGCAGGAGAATCGCTTGAATCTGGGAGGCGGAGGTCACAGTGAGCCAAGATCGCACCACTGCACTACAGCCTGGGCAACAAGAGCAAAACTGTGTCTTAAAAAAAAAAAAAAAAAAAAAAAAAATTAGCTGGGCATGGTGTACCTGTAGTCCCAGCTACTCAGGAGGCTGAGGCAGAATTGCTTGAACCTGGGAGGCACAGGTTGCAGTGAGCTAAGATCTCGCACTGCACTCCAGCCTGGTGACAGAGCGAGACTCCATCTCAAAAAAAAAAAGAAAGCAAGCTTCCTGAGGCCTCTCCAGAAGCAGTCACGCCTCCTGTACAGCCTGCAAAAGCATCCATGAGCATATTAAACCTCTTTTCGTTACAAATTACCCAGTCTCAGGTACTTCTTGTTTGTTTTTTGAGGCGGAGTCTCGTTCTGTCGCCCAGGCTGGAGTGCGGTGGTACGATCTTTGCTCACCACAACCTCCACCTCCCAGGTTCAAGCGATTCTCCTGCCT
>NC_045456.1:5063588-5088342 GCF_002776525.5 Piliocolobus tephrosceles
GTGACTGTGCAGCACTTCGTTACAGGAACTGCCGTTTATCCACAGCCAACTGTGTGGCAGGCAGTTTGCCCATACGATCTAATCTAACGTCTGGACAAATCTTCAAAGTAGGGTTTGGGTTTTTGTTGTTGTTGTGGTTGTTTTTTGAGATGGAGTCTTGCTCTGTCACCCAGGCTGGAGTGCAGTGGTGCGATCTCGGCTCACTGCAAGCTCCGCCTCCCAGGTTCACGCCATTCTCCTGCCTCAGCCTCCCGAGTAGCTGGGACTACAGGCACCTGCCACCGTGCCCGGCTAATTTTTTGTATTTTTAGTAGAGATGGGGTTTCACCGTGTTAGCCAGGATGGTCTCGATCTCCTGACCTCGTGATCCACCCACCTCAGCCTCCCAAAGTGCTGGGATTACAGACGTGAGCCACGGCACCCGGTCAGGTATTTCTTTATAGCAGCGCGACAACAAAACTAATACAAACCTGGGTAAAAGTTCTTAAATTTTCAATGTGATGAAATTTGTTCTAAAAACCCTCTTTAAAAAAGGACACCAAGATACATGTTGAATAAAGCCAGCTAAGCTACTTCCTGTTACGCAAATGTACAGCCTTTCCACCTTTCATCTAAACTATTTAATGCTCCAGTTGTTTTTTATTTCTGGGTACCTACCACTTACTATCCCAGGCCCTGGTAAAACCGAAGACAGAAGGAAAAGACAGAAAAGTTCCCTGACCTCCTTGAAGGAAAGAAATACAGGTAATAATGATGCCAGGAAGTAAACTAACCAAAGCTTTTCCAACCCTCCAGGTACAACTGTGGAACCACATTCTAGACCAGTGCTATCTAACAGAACATTCTGCAATGATGGGAATGTTCTATATCTGCACTGTCTAATACAGTAGCCACTAGTCAAATGTGGCTATTGGGTATCTGAACTGTGGCCAGTGAAACTGAGGAACTGAATCTTTCTTTTTTTGAGACAGGGTCTCGCCCTGTCACCTAGGCTGGAATGCAGTGGTGCAATAATGCACGGTTCATTGCAGCCTCGATGTCCCGTTCCCAAATGATCCTTGGCCCCACCTCCACCATAACTCCCCCAGTAGCTGGGACTACAGGCATGTGCTACCACACCTAGCTGATTGTGAGGGGGAGGGGCGCGGATTTTTTGTAGAGACAGAGTTTCACCATGTTGCCCAGTCTGGTCTCAAACTCCTGGGTTCAAGTGAATCTTTTAATTTTAATTAAAATTTAATAAATTTAATGTCTAATTAACATATTTACATAGCCACACGTAGCTAGAAGCTACATTTGACAGCACAATTCTACACATATGTCCATCATAATACTTACCATTTAAAACTATAGTTCAACTGTAGTATACAGTATAGTAATTAGAAATTATACTATAGTTACAACTACTAATTGTAAGCAGCATCAATATAACAGCTCTTGAAGGAGGAATAAAAAACATTAAACAGGCGGGGCGCAGTGGCTCACGCCTGTAATCCCAACACTTTGGGAGGCTGAGGCAGGTGGATCACCTGAGGTCAGGAGTTTGAGACCAGCCTGGCCAACATGGTGAAACCCTGTCTCTACTAAAAATACAAAAATATTAGCCGGGCATTGTGGCAGGTACCTGTAATCCCAGCTACTCAGGAGGCTGAGGCAGGAGAATCGCTTGAACCCAGGAGGCGGAGGTTCCAGTGAGTCAAGATCGTGCCATTGCACTCCAGCCTGGGCAACAAGAGCAAAACTCCATCTCAGAAAAAAAAAAAACAAAAAGGCGGGTGTGGTAGCTCACGCCTGCAATCCCAGCACTGTAGGAGGCCGAGGCAGCCCGATCACGAGGTCAGGAGTTCAAGACCAGCCCAACCAACATGGTGAAACCCCGTCTCTATTAAAAATACAACAATTATCTGGGCACGGTGGCAAGCACCTATAATCCCAGCTACTCAGGAGGCTAAGGCAGGAGAATCGCTTGAACCCAGGAGGCAGAAGTTGCAGTCAGCCGAGATCGCACCACTGCACAATAGCCTGGGCGACAGAGCGAGACTCAGTCTCAGAAAAAAAAAAAAAAATTAAACATACATACCAGGGTTTAGACGCATCTGGATTTCAGAGATGCTAAAAGAAAATGGGAAGAAAAGTGTACTTAGAACAGAAGAAATCTAGTAGCCATATTTTCCCCTTGAAGATGAGCAGCCTGTGGAAAATGACTCTGACTATAACACATCTATGCCTACAATAGAGCTCCACACAAAGAAAGTGTTCAATAAACATTTGCTTAACAAAGTACCAAAATAACCCCCAACTAGTATTCTAAGAACAAGGAATTGGATCTGTTATATTTGTATTCCTAGCACCTACACAGTGCTTAGAACATAATATGCACTAAATATTTATCTTTTAATTGGCATGCAATGATGACAGTGGAAAAAATGGTGGGGCTACAAATAACATTTCAAAGACAGAAGCAGAACTCACTGACTAGAATGGGGAATTGAAAGAACTCTAGTACTATGCACAGAAAAAGGAAAGTCTAGAAGAAGAGTTGAGTTTGAGGAAAGAAGCTAAATGTAAGAGAATAGTACGTGGTGCCTACTACTTAGAAAACTATATACCAGATACTGTAGGAACTATAAAGGTGCAACTTTCCCTCAAGAAGTTAAGGTCCAGCAGAGGATGGGGTCTGTATATAACTATAGCGCAAAGAAACGATATATGCTCTAAGGAGGATATTGATGAACTGTTGTGCTATGTGGAAGACAGAAAAGCATTATTTCCAGAAGCACAGGGTTAGGGTTAAAACAATAAAGCACTACACCAAAAGGAAAAAAGAGGAGGAAAATGGCCAAAGGCAATAGATTGTTAAGGAAAATAAAGATATTGCAGAAGAAGGCTAGAGATGGATGTAGGAAGACTAGGAGTATTTGACAGAAAAGAAGGAAAAAGAATTGGAAGGAGATCCAGACTATCAAATGCCATAACGCAATAAAATATCTGCCAAAAAATCCTAATTATTGTTCCCATTCCAAGTCCAGTTCAGGTCCTATCTACTCTCAAATCCTCACAAATTCCTTCAGGCTTCAATGAATCTCTCCTCCTCATTTATTTCCACTGTACCAACAATATACACGTCCACAGACAAGAACTACGTATTATTAAGCTCAGGATTCTGTAGACAGAGCACAGCATCTTTGACATATGGAATATAATATACTCAACTTAGTATAATTATCCTAAAATATTCTCTGGACTGAGTTTATAAATAATGACAGCTTATTTTTCAGTGGCACATCAATGAAAACTATACCACATCAAGATTGGGTTGTGACAGAAGATTGGGTTGTGATGGGTGGGCATGGTGGCTCATGCCTGTAATCCTAGCACTTTGGGAGGCCAAAGTGGGTGGACCACCTGAATTCAGGAGTTCGACCAGCCTGGCTAACATGGTGAAACCCCGTCTCTACTAAAAATACAAACATTAGCTGGGTGTGGTGGTGGGCACCTGTAATCCCAGCTACTCAGGAGGCTGTGGCAGGAGAATCACTTGAACCTGGGAGGCGGAGGTTGCAGTGAGCACCACCACACTCCAGCCTGGACGACAAGAGCAAAACTCCGTTTCAAAAAAAAAAAAGAAAAAGAAAAAGATTGGGCTGTGACATCTACTTAAGTGGCCAGAACTTCTCTTTCATTCAGTTTGTTGGGTATCAACTGTGGATCAGATGTTGTATACAAAAGTTTTTCAGAGGAAGACCTCATAGTAAAGATGAAGGGGTTAATTAACTCCAAATAAGAAGTGCCAAAATAAAGGCAGACATGTGCTGCATAACGATGTTTCAGGCAATGACAGAAATAGGCTTTACAGAAATCTTAGACAGGAAAAGGCTTTATAGAAATCTTACTTAAACAGTGATTTTCTCCAAGCATTCTGAATAACAGTTATTTTCTGTTACATGATAATTGTTACGGTTATCTTCTGTTATATAAAAAAGCATGTTATTCATGGGAAAAGGAATTTTTAAAAAAGTATTAAATGCATTACAGAAGTGGGTTTGCACTGTGCACTCAAGTGCCATACTGGCCTCAAGCAGGCCTCTTAACAGTCCTCAACCTAACAGTTACCAAACTCCTCATCAAACTCCTCATCAAACTCCTCATTACCTCTGTAAAACAGAGGTCTGGCTGTTGCCATCAGTACAAATGTTTTTGGCTAAGGGTCAACTATCTAGTTCAACTTCACATTTCTGCTCCCTTATATTGAGCTGGATGCTTTGCATCCAAAAGTCAGTTGCATTTCTTACCTACAACTGTCAATTCAATCATTACATGTTTTTCAATTAAATAGTGTACAAACCAATTACAAGAAAGTGCTATTTCTGTAAAAATTACATTGGATGCTTTGGTAAGATTCAACAAAGATGATAAGTCACTTTAAAAATGTGCCTGTCAAATCAGATGTGTGTTAGATTAAGTTAAAAGACAGGAGACAACTGTAAAAATCTATTATTCTGCACTAGTTTCATAGGTTATCTAAATTATTGCTCTACTTTCAAGTCATCAAAACTGAACCTACTGCACACATAGGATGGATTATACAAGTAAGATGACACTGAACTTCAGTCAGCTGAGAAAGGTCCCAGACATAAGTCAAAATAGTGGCAACGAGCCAGGCATAGTGGCTCACGCCTGTAATCCCAGCACTTTGAGAGGCTGAGGCAGAGGTTGCAGTGACCCAAGATCGTGCTACTGCTCTCCAGCCTGGGTGACAGAGTGAGACATGGTCTCAAAAAAAAAAAAAAAAAAATCTGAGGACTATTATAAATAGTGATGCAATGATATTATATCATTTCCACGCAATGGTATTATATCATTTTCAAATGATATAATGAGGCGGGTGGATCATTTGAGGTCAGTAGAAGACCAGCCTGACCAAAATGGTGAAACCTCATCTCTACTAAAAATGTAAAAATTAGCCAGTGTGGTAGTGTGCACCTGTAATCCCAGCTACTTGGGAGGCTGAGGCAGGAGAATCGTTTGAACCTGGGAGGCAGAGGTTGCGGTGAGCCAAGATCACGCCACTGCGCTCCAGCCTGGGAGACAGAGCAAGACTCCATCTCAAACAAACAAATACTGGCAATCAAAAGTATGCCTTAGGCTGGGCACGGTGGCTCACGCCTGTAATCCCAGCACTTTGGGAGGCCGAGGTGGGCAGATCATGAGGTCAGGAGTTTGAAACCAGCCTGGCCAAAGCAGTGAAACCCTGTCTCTACTAAAGATACAAAAATTAGCCAGGCATGGTGGCAGGTGCCTGTAATCCCAGCTACCTGGGAAGGAAGTTGACACACAAGAATCCCTTGAACCCGGGAAGCAGAGGTTGCAGTGAGCCGAGATCACACCACTGCACTCCAGCCTGGGCGACAGAGCAAGACTCCATCTCAAAAAAAAAAAAAGAAATAAGAAAGAAAAGTATGCTTTATGGCAAAATAGTTATATGTGCATTCATATTCGATTGCTTAGAGCTTTACCAATTTTAAAAATTAATTTTCCAATTATGGACTCCAAACCATCAAATAAGGGGAGCTCCAACAAGAACACCCTGCTAACACTATTCCTTCAAGTCTCTACATAAAGGCTACCTCCCGATAAAAACCCCAAGGATACTAACCACCTCTTCAAAATACCTTCAACTAATGCTAGACTGCTATTGGTTTTAACCTCAAAACACCTTTAAAAGCCAAATGCATTATAAATAATGAAAATTACATTACTTTCCTCTTTCACTCTTGATGCTCAATAAGTAAAACAAAACGAGCTCAATAAATCACTGCAGAGTTAGATCTTACAAAGACAACATGCCTATGAAAACGTAGGTTTTTCAAAAGAATCTGTGAAAATCCAAGGCTAAGCAATTTAAGGAGAGAATTTATACCTTAATGGAGGAGAAATAAGCAGGAAATAAGTCAAAGTATGTGAAACAAACTAAAAAAGAAAGGAAATACATATGAACCAATTTTAACAAAAATTCAGTTATCCCAGACAAGTGCTAGACTGGTTCTAAAAAGGAAAATGTTAAAACTCAATTTTAACATTAATGATACATCCACTAATCTTACCCACTGCTACATTTTATTATATATAAAGGAAACATTCATGAAACCAGGAAGTACACATCATGGTCTTTTCTTTAAAGTACCTTACAATCCAGTTGTGAACACTGGAATTAATACATGAAAACTTTATGTCCAGAGATTAGGACAATAAGTGTTCAATAAATGTTTGCTGGTCTCATTAAGAGTTAAACATCTGAAGATCCTATATTATTAACTTATCAAGGCAACAGGCAAGATGTGACAATTCAGACTCATGATGAGCAAATGAACCATACAAATCAAAATAGCTACAAATGTTTAAAGAAAACAGTACCCATTTCAGACTGAAGAGGTTATGTCTTACACAGGAGATAGTATATGAACTACATCTGAAAAAATTAGTGGGGTTACAGTAAAGTTGTGTGACCAAAAATAAGAGGGCACTCAAATGTGGTTAAAAACACTTGAGGCCCAATGGCCCACACCTGTAATTCCAGCACTTTGGGAGGCTGAAGCGGGTGGATCACTTGAGGTCAGGAGTTCGAGATCAGCCTGGCCAACATGGTAAAACCCCATTTTACAAAAAATACAAAAATTAGCCAGACGTCGTGGTGTACACCTGTAATCCCAGCTACTAGGGAGGCTGAGGCACGAGAATCACTTGAACCCAGGAGGTGGAGGTTGCAGTGAACCAAGGCCATGCCACTGCCCTCCAGCCTGGGTGACAGAGTGAGACGTGTCTCAAAAAAAAAAAAAAAAAAAAAAACCACTTGAGGACTATTATAAATAGTGATACAATAAATAGTGATACAATAGTATCATTTCCATGCAATGACATTAAATCATTTTCGAAGTGCTTTCGTGTTTATCATTTTACTGACTGGACATCACAACCACCCAGTGAATTCACAAACCAGAGAACTGTACACTTGAGGAGAAACACAGAAAAAGAATATCTAAGCCTGGGCAACATGGCAAAACCCATCTCTACTAAAAATACAAAAATTAGCCAGGCGTGGTGGCGCGTGCCTATAATCCCAGCTACTTCGGAGGCTGAGGTGGGAGAATCGCTTGAATACGGGAGTCAGAGATTGCAGTGAGCAGAGATCACACCACTGCATTCCAGCCTGGGCAACAGAGTGAGGCTCTCTCAAAAAACAACAACAACAACAACAACAACAACTAAATGCAGTGTTCCATGTGGACAGTGAAAGAGATGTGTTAATACTACTTACTACCTGCAATAAGTTCATGGATGTCCTACTTCAAATCCTAATCAGGGGTCTTACCATTTTTACTAAAAGACCGTATTTCACTATCTAAGACAACCAACTACAGACAGCTAAATACAGAGTAAACTCTGAGACAGTAATCACTTATTCTATTAAAGTTTGTATATTTGCAAATTCATCTACCTAAAGTCTTCCCCTTGAGTCTGAGCCTAATTATAATTGATTTTCCCTACTTTACTAGAGATTAGAATGAAAAATCTATTAACACAATCATCCTTAGAGTGCAACAAATTGAGCCATTTACCCTAGACCCAAACTTGGGAAGCCCTTTGCAGTTGTTACAGAAACCAGAAAAGTAGTCTTGCAAAGAATCAGCACAAGGGCAAAAAGTTAAATCAGTATCAACACATATACCTTCCCTCAATGCCTTTTTATTATGTATAAAACAGTGTGGGTTATCTCTCTTCTGACTTCCAATGTCCTCCCTACCAACCATTAAATGTTAACACTTATTTTTGCCAGATAAAATATAAAAGGGGGCCGGGCATGGTGGCTCATGCCTATAATCCCAGCACTGTGGGAGGCCGAGGCAGGTGGATCGTTTTGAGCTCAGGAGTTTGAGACCAGCCTGGGCAACACGGCAAAACCCCACCTCTACAAAAAATTACAAAAATTAGCAGGACATGGTGGCGCACACCTGTAGTCCCAGCTACTCAGGAGGCTGAGGCTGGAGAATTGCTTCAATCAGGGGGGCAAGGCTGCAGGGAGCCAAGATCATGCTACTGGGCAATAGAGTGAGAACCTGTCTCAAAAAAATTAATCAATTAAATTAAACATAAAAGGGGTTGAATAAAACTGTAAGAAGTAGAGATTTTGGCTGGGCACAGTGGCTCACGCCTATAAACCCAGCACTTTGGGAGGCCAAGGCAGGCGGATCACCTGAGGTCGGGAGTTCAAGACCAGCCTGACAAACACGGAGAAACTCTGTCTCTACTAAAAATACAAAAATTAGCCATGTGTGGTGGCGGGTGCCTGTAATCCCAGCTACTCGGGAGGCTGAGGCAGGAGAATTGTTTGAATCCGGGAGACGGAGGTTGCAGTGAACCAAGATCTGCCATTGCACTCTAGCCTGGGCAACAAGAGCAAAACTCCAGCTCAAAAAAAAAAAAGAAAAAGAAAAAGAAGAAGTAGAAGTAAGATTTAGGTAGGGGCTTAATATACAACTTATAAAAGAACATTCATTCATTCAACAAGTATTTATTCTACACCTACCAAGGTTGGAAATAATAATGGTTAGCATTCTTCTACACCCCAATATATCCTATTTTTACTCCTGCCACCCTTCAGGGCCCCTATCTATAAAATGGAACTAATAACTACTCTCACAGAGGTGTAATGGATTAAATGTGGCAACCAAACTTTAAAGTGTTCTGTGCTCAAATACAGTAATATTAGAAGACCGAAAAGTTTTCACAACAGCATGTTTAAAAAAAAAAAAAAAAAAAAAAGGCCGGGCACAGTGGGTCACGCCTGTAACCCCAGTACTTTGAGAGGCTGAGGCAGGCGGATCACCTGAGGTCAGGAGTTTGAGACCAGCCTGGCCAACATGGTCAAACTCCATCTCTACTAAAAATATAAGAAAACACTGGGCATGGTGGCAGCTGCCTATAATTCCAGCTACTTGGGAGGCTGAGGCAGGAGAATTGCTTGAAACCAGGAGGCAGAGGTTGCCGTGAGCCAGGACTGCACCATTGCACTCCAGCCTGAGTAACAAGAGCAAAACTCTGTCTCAAAAAAAAAAAGCCTCAAAATGTAACTATATACACAGTATGCTAATATTTATCCCTGGACAGGAAGCAGCCTAAAACATCTCTGTATCCCTCAAGGTATTTGGCATATTGCCCTTCATCGAACAAGGGTTCAGTAAAAACAATTTTTTGTCTAATGTATGGAGTACTGTAGTCATTTTAATAATCTGGCAAAGAAGAATGAGTAACAGGAACTAGTGTTTACTGCTGCCTGTTATGTACCAAGTACTGTGTTGGGCACTTCACCTATGTTATTTAGTTTAATTTTCACAGTCACTGTACGAGGTACATATTAACCAAAAAATCAGGAGTGGGTTTTCATTTTCCAAGAATCAGAACATAATAAATCTAGACTAAAAACTGAGCAACATATCTTACATTTGGCAGCATTTGCTTATTTCACATCAAAAGAATTAAGGGGGCCGGGTACAGTGGTTTACGCCTGTAATCCCAGCATTTTGGGAGGCCGAGGCAGGCGGATCATGAGGTCAAGAGATCAAGACCATCCTGGCCAACATGGTGAAACCCCGACTCTACTAAAAATACAAAAATTAGCTGGGCATGGTGGAGTGCACCTATAATCCCAGCTACTCGGGAGGCTGAGGCACAGAATTGCTTGAACCCGGGAGGCAGAGGTTGCAGTGAGCCGAGATCGTGCCACTGCACTCCAGCCTGGGCAACAGAGTGAGACTTTGTCTAAAAAACAAATTAATTAATTAAAAAAAATAAAAGAGGTTCTCCCTCAAAAGATACATTTTTCCAGAAGAACACCTGAAAGGTAATAAAATAGAGGAAGTAGGGACTGAGGAAAGAAATGGTTAGTAGTAAGCTACATAACTGAAGAGTTGTGAAACACCCTTGCCAATGTCCCCTCTCTACCTTCTTTCAACAAGACTAATGCAGCATTTACCAAGCCCTGGCTCTCTGAAATAATTCAGACATCCTTACTCCTCATGATGTTGAGGCCACAGAAGTGGGGCAAGGTGCCAATTAACTGTAGCTTCCGTGAGGAATAGGGAATCTCACCACTCAGAAGGCAAGCAATCCACATATTCAATAGAAAAATACTGCATTCCAGGCAAAAGACATAACGACATCAAGTTTGAAACAAAACTGTATGTGTAGGAAGCTATACATGCCGGAGCATAGCGTTTGAGGCAGGAGAGAGACGATGTGAGGTTGGAGAGGTGGGTGGGCAGAGACTATATCAAGGAGAGCCTGATGGGCAAAATGAGGGAATTCAGTCTACTTTCTCTTTCTGTTACCAAGACAGCACCAGTACAGACTTTCAAGCAGGTGAGTGATATGATCTAAATCATATTTTATATCACACTGGCAACTGAAGATAAATATACAAACTGGACAAGACCCAACTATCTGTCTTGGGAGCCCAGGTGGATCTCAGAAAACTAAGTTTCAGGAAAAGTTGTACTTCACATTAGACATGCTGAGTGTGAGGTACCTATAGAATATTCAGGTGTAGATTTCCAGCGGATTACAATGGACACTAAAGCCTGGAGGGAAAAGTCATGGAAGAATTTAAGCCAGGCATGGTGGCTCATGCCTGTAATACCAGTACTTTGGGAGGTCAAGGCAGTTGGATCGTTTGAACCCAGGAGTTCTGAGACCAGCCTGGGCAACACAGAGAAACCCCATCTCTACAGGGTGAGGATACAGTGAGCTGTGATCATGCCACTGCACTCTAGCCAGGGCAACAGAGTAAGACCCTGTCTCAAAAAGAAAAAAAAAAGAATTTAGAAATTTAGAAAAACATCTGTATATAAGTGCAACTGAAATCCTTGGGGTAACTGAGGTACTTCATGGAGACAATGACCTATGATAATCCTTGGCTAAGAAGTCAAAACCAGGTAACAGCAGTGTGTAAGGAGTAAGTAGATCATCAGGAAGCCCACACGGGAGGGAGAGAAAGAAATACAAGAGAAGGACATGGAGAACAAGGATGACAATGGAATACACTGGTTCAAGGAGATAGTGATTAACAGTGTCAGGTGCAACAAAAATGTCAAGTAAAATTAGGAATAAATGAATTCACTAGATGCAGCACACAAGAGGTCACAAGCATTCTCAGCAAAAACAGTTTAAGCAGCGGTGGGGATGGGAAGCCAGAAAGCAACAGCTAAAATGTGAAAAGTGAATGAGAGACTACACGTAAATCGTTCTTTCAGAAGTTTCAACGAGAAGGGGAGAAGTTAGGTAGCTAGGAGAGGATTGGACATGTGGTTCAGGGAGGGTTTCCTAGGATGAGAATCTTAGGCATAAGATAACGGGCAGAGAAAAATGAAGGAGTCAAAAGTGAGACCCTGAGGATGCAGCAACATTACTCAACCCGGGCACTACTGACATTGTGGACCAGGTCATCCTTTGTCATGGGGCTGTCCTGTGCATTGCAGGATATCTAGATGCCTCTACCCATTAGATGCTAGCAGCACATGCATCACCACCACCTCCCAATTTTGACAATTAAAAATGTCGGCAGATACCGCCAAATGTTCCCTGGAGGCAAAATCTTCACCCCTCCTCCCCAAGTGGACAGCCACTAGTAACAGAATGGGGAGAATGAAGGGGAATAACTGATGGGAAAAGACTGCCAAAGAAGCAGCAGTGAAGCCTAAGGCCCCTGGCAAAGGACTGCCTCAAACAGTAGAAGAAGCATCTCATCCTCTGAGATAGGAGGAGAGGGCAACACTGGAGAGGGAGGGATGACAAACTGGTAGATGGAGCCAGAAGTTGAAGAAAATCAACCAGATGGCTCAAAGTTCTCAGTGAAGTGGAGGCAAGGTCATGTGCTGAGTATGAGTGGTGATAATTTAGTGGCAGATTTGAAAACAGTGGCTGGAGTTGTAACAACTGCTGGGGTCTGGTAGCTGGCAGGTCACACCAGGGAATACCGACTGAGGCTGGAAAATAGCATACTCCCTTCTTCACCGAGAATGTTAAAATGTATTATACCTTCCCACAGAAATCACATACTATATATATTGATTACTGTTCCAAAGAACTCACAAGTCTATATGAATTTCAACTGCATAATGGAGAGAACAGACTCCTCAGGTTCACCTGGGAAACAAATCCATTTTTTAAATAACATAGTTCCCATCAGATAATGTGAACTGTGCTCTATACAATCAATGTTCAAATGAACTTTTGGTAAATAACCTGTTCAAGGTGGGGGTTGTCTGTGGTTATAACTACTTCCCAGTTTTTTTTTTTTTTTTGAGACAGAGTTTCGTTCTTGTTGCCCAGGCTGGAGTGCAATGGCACGGTCTCAGCTCACGGACTGCAATCTCTGCCTACCAGGTTCAAGCGATTCTCCTGTCTCAGTCTCCCAAGTAGCTGGGATTACAGGTGCCCGCCCACCATGCCTGGCTAATTTTTTGTATATGTGTATTTTTAGTAGAGACGGGGTTTCACCATGTTGGCCAGGCTGGTCTCAAACTCCTGACCTCAGGTGATCTGCCCGCCTCAGCCTCCCAAAGTGCTGCGATTACAAGCCTACTTCCTGGTTCTTAACTGGCAGAACTACCTCCTGACCAACAGTCAGGAAGAAAACGAGAATAGAAAGGAGTGGCTGCAAAGACAGAAAAATGTATTAAATGAGATTCTTCACATGATAAACACCTGCTCACCCCTGCCCTCTAAATCAAGGGCTGCAAATGCAAATGATTACAGGACCAGGAAACTGGAGAATTTTCCTGTTTAGTCTGTTCTCACACTGCTTTAAAGATACTACCCGCCGGGCGCGGTGGCTCAAGCCTGTAATCCCAGCACTTTGGGAGGCCGAGACGGGCGGATCACGAGGTCAGGAGATCGAGACCATCCTGGCTAACACGGTGAAACCCCGTCTCTACTAAAAATACAAAAACTAGCCGGGCGAGGTGGCGGGCGCCTGTAGTCCCAGCTACTCCGGAGGCTGAGGCAGGAGAATGGCATAAACCCGGGAGGCAGAGCTTGCAGTGAGCTGAGATCCGGCCACTGCACTCCAGCCCGGGCGACAGAGCGAGACTCCGCCTCAAAAAAAAAAAAAGATACTACCCAAGACTGGGTAATTTATTTTATAAAGGAAAGCGGTTTAATTGACCCCCAGTTCCGTATGGCTGGGGAGGCCTCAGGAAACTTACAATCATGGCAGAAGGGGAAGCAGGCACCTTCTCCACAAGGCAGCATGACACAGAGTGTAAAAGGGGGAAGAGCCGCTTATAAAATAATCAGATCTCATGAGAACTCACAGGAACAGCATGGGGGAAACGGCCCCCATGATCCAGTCACCTCCCACTAAATCCCTCCCCTCGACATGTGGGGATTACAATTCGAGATTAGATTTGGGTGAAGACACAGAGCCAAAATATATCAGTTGTCTGAAGCCCGGGCCTGGGAAAGAAGCTGGAGGTGAACCACTAGCACAAAGACAAAGACGAAGACATAAAGGACTGCCCCTGAGTGAAAAAATAAAAAGAAAAAGCTACAAACACCAGCCGAGGGCTGTGCATAGAAAGTGACCCAAACAGGCTGGATGCAGTGGCTCATGCCTGTAATCCCAGCACTTTGGGAGGCCGAGGCAGGCAGATCCCTTGAGGTCAGGAGTCCGAGATCAGCCTGACCAACATGGTGAAACCCTGTCTCTACTAAAAATACAAAAATTAGCAGGGCGTGGTGGCATGCACCTGTAGTCCCAGCTACTCAGGAGGCTGAGGCAGGAGAATAGCCTGAACCCAGGAACCGGAGGATGCAGTGAGCCAAGATTGTGCCACTGCAGTGCAGACTGGGCAACAGAGCAAGGCTCCATCTCAAAAAAAAAAAAGTGACCCAAACAGAAGGGAAAACCCCAAGTCTGTTCTACACAAATATGGAGTCAAAATTTACACTACTTTGCAGGTGCTGGAGACCCATCTGAGAAAAGACCAAAACCTCTCTATACGCAGCGAACCCAAAGGGTCCCATCAGAGACAAATGCAAAATCAGACCAAAAGAGCATCCCACAACCCGGGCATAGGCAAACAATTCTCAAATTGTCAAATATTGCATACCACACGGAGAAACAGCAAAAATCTTGGAGGGAACAAGGGAAGCCAAATGGGAGATTCCATTCCTCAAAAATTACAGCTAAGAAAATAATCCAAACAGGACTTAGACATAACTATATTTTAAAATGTCTCAAGAAAATGCCCTTGTTTTTCACAAAAGCAGATTTGAAAGAAAATTTAAAAACAGATTTGAAAGAAAATGTAACAGAAATTCTTAAATTTGAAAATATATTCAAGGTGGAGCACAGTGGCTCATGCCTGTACATCTCAGCACTTTGGGAGGCCGAGGTGGGAGGATCACTTGAGACCAGGAGTTCAACACCAACCTGGGCAACACAGCAAGACTCCATCTCTAAAACACGTATATATATGTTTATATACACATATATATTTGTATAAATATCAATATTTACATATTTGACTATTTATATATAGCCAAATGTTTTTACACTTGATCTTAGCCAAAAGGCCGAGAAGCGATAGCCAAATGTTTTTAGTGAAACCCTCAATAACTTAACAAATTAACTGCACAGTTAAAGAGGAAATTAGTGAATCGTAGATGTCAAGAAATTACCCAGAAGAGAGAGAAATGTAAATTAAAGAAAACTTAAACAACATGAAGGATGTGATGAAAAATCCCAAAACATATCTAAATAATGGTTCCATAAATGAAAAATGGAGACAAAACTATATTAAAAGATAATGGCTAAGATTTCCTCCCACAGCTGAAGACATCAGGGGTCCTCGGACTAATGGAATACATCAAATAAAAGCAGGATACATAAAACAAATCCACACCTAGAGATATTGCAAAAAAAAAAAAAACCCTGAAGATCAAAAAAACAAGGAAATAAACAGCCACTCGAAAGTACTGTAAATAAAAAATAAATAAACAAACAAGGAAAAGATCTTAAAAGTAGCTCAAGAGGAGAGAGAATTACCTCCCCACAACGAAATTACAACTAAACTGACTGTTGACTTCTCATTAGCAAATAAAAATAGGCCAGGTGCCAGTAGTTCACAGCTGTAATCCCAGATCTTTGGGAGGCTGAGGAGGATCACTTGAAGCCAGGAGTTCCAGACCAGCCTAAGCAATAAAATGAAACCCATCTCCACCAAAAAATTAAAAATTAATGAGAGCTAAATGATAAGAACTTACGGACACAAGGAAACAACAGACGCTGGGGTCTACCTGAGGGTGGAGGATGGGAGGAGGGAGAGGAGCAGAAAAAATGACTACTGGGTACTGGGTTTAATACCTGGGTGATGAAATAATATGTACAACAAACCCCTGTGACATGTGTTTACCTATGTAACAAAACTTCATATGTACCCCCAAACTTAAAATAAAAGTTAAAAAAAATTTACAAATTTGTCAAAACACAGGAGAATAACATCAAAGTACTCAGGGAAAGTAATTAACCCAAATTCTGGACCCAGCTCAACAATCATTCAAGAGAAAAAGTGAAGTACAGACACTTTCACAAACACCAAGACCAAGTTTACTATTAAAGGGTCCTTACTGAAATAATTATTTAAGAACATTTTTTAATAAAGAAGGAAGAAACTGAACCAAGAAGGAAGAAATAGAGTGCAGCAAGAATGGTGACCAAAGAAACCTGAAAAACACATGAGTAAATATTCACTATTTTTATAGGTGTAAGGTGGCTTAAGTAAGGCAAAACTAACATATAAATAACATTAACATGGAAGAGGGGCTAACGGTTAAGGAGTAATTCATTCCAAACTCTTGGTCTTATTCAGGAGGACAGGAATAATAATTAAGCTTAGACTTAAGGAAACACTCATGTTAAAATTTTAAGAGTAACCAAATTTCTGGCTTAAACCTTGGAACAAGAGAACTACAATGAAAAAGAGCTGAACTAATTTCAAATTCAAGACTTTCTTTAAACTCAACAGAGCACTGGGCGCAGTGGCTCATGCCTGTAATCCCAACACTTTGGGAGGCCGAGGCAGGCGGATCACGAGGTCAGGAGATCGAGACCATCCTGGCCTACACGGTGAAACCTCGTCTCTACTAAAAATACAAAAAAAGTAGCCAGGCATGGTGGCGGGCGCCTGTAGTCCCAGCTACTTGATTGGCGTGAACCTGGGAGGCGGAGCTTGCAGAGAGCCGAGATCGCACCACTGCACTTCAGCCTGGGTGAAAGAGCAAGACTCCGTCTCCCAAAAAAAAAAAAAACACCAACAGAGCAACCAGTTGGCTCAAAAACTCAAAAACTAAGGAGCGTATCTGAAGGGAGAAAGGAGACGACCATATACTCACCTCTCAGAGAGTACAGCTAGACACCAAAAAGAACGGGTAGAAGAGTCAGTAGTAAATGGGTGAAATCTGATGTGGCTTGCTGAAAAGATAGTGTGAAACCACTGGGAGTCACAGAAATTGAGGATATGGTACCTCAACTTCCTGCAGGGTCTTCCTCCTCCAACCCCCCCACCCCACGCACTCAGAGCTCTAAAGAGCTCTGAGGTATGCTCATTGTGATGCAAACCTGGGGGTGGGCAGCAGCTAAGCCTGAGAGGCTGGACACTACCCTCAGATCACTCTACCCTATCTCCACTAGGGAAGACAAGCCTTCATTGTGACAGAAGGGACAATGGTTACTTCTACCCTTAAGACAACAGTGAAAAAGCAGGGAGGAGGGATGGGTGCCCAAGTCCTGGGAGAGGGATAGCATTCCACATTGAGCCCACTACAACAGCCAGGGAAGGGGCAAGATCCTGACACTCAGGCCTGAAACTGAGGCTTAATCAAGAAGAGACCACATCCTACCACCCCTCCCCACCTCCAAGCAAACAAACTTCCAGGAACAGTAAGAGCAGAATATCACTGAGAAAGGGACAGGAGAAAATCAAGAGCATGTAAAGAGACCCTCACTAAAGCACGCTTTAAAGGAGAGACCTGAAATTTAGACTGAAACAGACACTGTTCTGGTAAACCAATTCCCACTCTGATCACAAAGTATCTCTAACAGAATTTGAAAATTGGGGTACACTAGGTTAACCATAACAACACAAAAAAGCTCAAATCCAGCCCAATGTAACAGTGAAAAAGAGGCCTAGCATGACTAACATCATTTTGCTTCTAAGCCCCCACCACCACCCAGTGATACCATCTAACTATGGGAGACATTCAGTCTATAGTTTATGGTTTAAAGCAAATAGTCCCTTCTGAAAACTAACCCCTGAAGAGATATGAGCAGTGTACACACAACAATGTTGTTAACGATTTCTTTTTTTTTTTGTGTCAGGGTCTCACTCTGCCACCCAGGCTAGAGTGCAGTGGCACTATCATGGCTCACTGCAGCCTCGACCTCCTGGGCTCAGGTGATCCTCCCACCTCAGCCTCCTGAGTAGCTGGGACCACCGGTGTGTGCCAACACACTCAGCTAATTTTTGTATTTTTGATAGAGACAGTGTTTCACCATGTTGCCCAGGCTGGTCCTGAACTTCTAGGCTCAAGTTATCTGCCTGCCTCAGCCTCCCAAAGTGCTGGGATTACAGGAGTGAGCCACCATGCCCAGCCATGTTAAAGATTTACAGTATTGTGACCTGACCAAGGACAAAGAAGTTTCACAACCTCCACAGACCCTCACTGCCACCCAGATGTCTGTGGTCATCATAGTCACCTCTTGACCTCAATCTCCTCCTTCTTCTCTCTTCCTCTAACACAAAAGGAGGCTAAAATTCGTATTAACTTAAGATGGTTCTTTAGGACATTACTAGTCCACCATCTTCTCCGGTTGCTGGCTCCCCAAATAAAATTGCTTTCTTTGCCCCAACACCTTGTCTCTTAACTTATTGGCTGTCATGTGGTGAGTAGTACAACCTTGGACTTGACTACACCAATTCCTAAATAAACTAACTCAAATACCAGCACTAATGGCCTAGCAGAAGGAAAGACATACCCATTTACAGACATAAAGATTATATGGAGGCTGAAGTGGGTGGATCACCTGAGGTCAGGAGTTTGAGACCAACCTGACCAACACAGTGCAACTCCATCTCTACTAAAAATACAAAATTAGCTAGGTGTGGTGGCACATGCCTGTAATCCCAGCTAATTGGGAGGATGAGGCAGGAGAATGGCTTGAACCCAGGAGGCGGAGGTTGCAGTGAGCCAAGATAGTGCCACTGTGCTCCAGCCTGGGCAACAAGAGCAAAACTCTGTCTCAAAAACCACAACAACAACAACAAAAAAAGATGATATGGTCAGGTGCAGTGGCTCACACCTACAATCCTACCACTTTGGGAGGCCAAGGCAAGAGAAGCCTGAAGATATGACTGAATTGCTGTGATCTCATGATAAAACATGAATGGACAAAGGAGTTGCTGCTTATGGAAGAACAAAGGAAGTGTTTTTCTGAGATGGAATCTACTTTAAACATTTTTGAAGCCTTAAACATTTTTGAAATGACTATTTCAAAAATAGACTATTCTATAAACTTAGTTGATAAAGCAGCAGCAGGCTTGGAGAAGTAGTTCTAATGCGGGTAAAATGCTATCAAACAGCATCGTCTGCTACAGAGAAACCTACAATGAAAGGAAAAGTCAACAGATATGGCAAACTTCATTGTTGTCCTATTTTAAGAAACTGCCACAGATCCCCCAACCTTCAGCAACCACCACCCTGATCAGTCAGTCACCATCAATACTAAGGCAAAACCCACCACCAGCAAAAAGGCTATGGGTCACTGAAGGGTCAAATGATTGCCAGCATTTTTTGGCAATAAATTAAATTAAAGTATGTGCTTTTTTTTTTTTAGACATAATGCTATTGTACACTTAATAGACAACAGTATAGTGTAAACAAAGCTTTGTGTTTTTTTTTGGAGACCAAGTCTCACTCTGTCGCCCAGACTGGAGTGGAGTGCAGTGGTGTGATCCCAGCTCACTGCAATCTCCACCTCCTGGCTTCAAGTGATTCTCCCGCCTCAGCCTCCTGACTAGCTGGGATTACAGGCGTGAGCCACCACACCCAGCTAATTTTGTATATTTAGTAGAGACAGAGTTTCACCATGTTAGCCAGGCTGATCTCGAACTCCCGACCTCTGGGATCTGCCTGCCTTGGTCTCCCAAAGTGCTGGGATTACGAGTGGGAGACATCACGCCCAGCCAACAAAGCTTTTATATGCACTGAGTAACCAAAAAATTTGTGTGACTTGCTTTACGGCAATATTTGCTTTATTGTGGTAGTCTAAAACAAAACTATCTCCAAAGTATGCCTGTACTGTACAACGTAGATACATGCACGCACGCGTGCGCACGCGCACACACACACACACCTATTATGAAACCGAACTCAGCATTTCAATGAATTCATGCAATAAATCATGGAAAAAAACTCAGAGACGTCACTCTGGTAGTTGTCATCTTTGGCTTCCCCTTCGTCCGCCATACTGTGAATGTTGGTAGAAAAGATTCTGGGGCCCCACAGAGAGCTATTAGCACCTACTCATTTATCAGTGTGGATCCAATTATAACAATTACACATCTTACACAGGTAACTAGACACAGGACAGGCATGTCTATAGGGTGAGCAGAGAGGAGGATCCACTAGATAGGCACCTGATATAGCAACCACTGCACAAGGAAGAAGATACAAACATGAGGAAATGGGTGGGGGGGGTGCAAAAAGGGGCACCTTTGATAAGGGAAGTGTTTATTGAGCACTTCCTACGTGTAAGGCAATGTGGTACCCAGATACTGAGGGTATAACAGTCAACACTCCAAGCCTCCATGAAGTTTACAGTAGAAAAGATCCTGGGATGTAGCTATGGTACAAGCATCAAAGCAAAGCATGTAGTACATAAATAAACATTACTTCTTGCAATTCTCCCAGCTTTATATGCCCATCCTTAGCTCACACCTGCGATCCCAGCACTTTGGGAGGCCAAGGCAGGCAGATAATGAGGTCAGGAGTTCAAGACCAGCCTGGACAACCTGGTGAAACCCTGTCTCTGCTAAAAACACAAAAATTAGCCAGGCGTGGGGGCACATGCCTGTAATCCCAGCTACTTGGGAGACTGAGGCAAGAGAATTGCTTGAACCCAGGAGGCGGAGGTTGCAGTGAGCCGAGATCACGCCATTGCACTCCAGCATGGGGGACAGAGCGAGATTCCGTCTCAAAAAAGAAAAAAAAGAAAAGAAAAGAAAAGAACTCATGGCAAAAGCAAACTCAATTCAAGGCTGAATCAATATGTAGATTTCAAAGGAAATACTTGACGAAGGTGATGCTGCAGTTATTCTTTGTACATGTGGAGAGGAACAGTGGGCAATAGCATTGTATACAGACATGAGCTAACAACTTTACACCAAGAAAGACTTGAATGAATGCTCCCGCAACCACCAAGGCAATCAAAAACTTAGCATGGCAAAGATTTCCTAAAAAGAATTCAGCATGTAGGGACATTTACTGTGGGAGAAAGAAACAAATCAGGATATAAAAAATAACACCTTTATAGCACTTATATATAAATAAGCCCACCTGAACATAAAATGTTTAACAGAGACCAATTTAATGTAAAAGATAAGGCCACAGAATGTGAACCAGATTTGAAAATGGTGCTCTTGATGAAGATTAGTGCTCCTATACAATAGTAACAAAATTTTCTAAAACCATTCTGGGTGCTTACATGTTATTTCATAAAATATGAAATAGCATAAATGCTGAGAAATATTAAACTAGATCTAAGACACTGTATTTGGAAGAACAAAAGAATAAAGCAAATTTAATGAAACATTTCGTTAAAACATTAAATACCTTGAGCAGATTAAAGGTGTCTGGAGGGAAAAAAACAGCCAAGTACTTTAAGTTTAAATATGGAAGAGAGTTAAAGCTGTTAGAAAAAATATTCTAATTCAGTTATAAATAGAAATGACATTCCTATATAAGGTTAACAGAACGGTGAGGGATAAAAGGTACTTTTAGAAAATTAAAGGGAATTTCTACAAAAACAATGAAAATAATACTGCAGACGACAATCAATCAAGAAAGGAGTTACAAAAATTTTAATGAAACGACAGAAGAATATTTTACCTTGCAGAGATTATGACCTTTCTGGTAAATTACCAAGGTTCCAGTAAACTAAAATTCTTGGGTTTTGTAGCATTTCATTTCATGTCACACCCCTGCTTAAAATCTCTAACCGTTTCCCAGGAGACTTAGGGCAAGTTCAAAAACCCAGCAAATGGCCTACTAAGCCTTTTCAAGACCTGGCCCCTGTTGCCAACTTCTGCTTCAATGCCTGTTTCTCTATTTTCTGGTCGTTGTAGATTTCTTTCAGTTCTTTTTTTTTTTTTTTTTTGAGTCAGAGTCTCACTGTTGCCCAGGCTGGCGTGCAGTGGCATAATCACGGCTCACTGCAGCCTCAAACTCCTGGGCTCAAGCAATCCTCCCAGCTTACTCTCTGGGAGTAGCTAGGACTACAGGAACATACCACCACACTCAGCTAATTTTGCATTTTTGTAGAAATGGGGTTTTGCCATTTTGCCCAGGTTGGTCTCGAACTCCTGGGCTCAAGTGATCTGCCTGCCTCAGCCTCCCAAAGTGCTGGGATTACAGGCATGAGTCACCACGTCTGGCCCTCTTTCAGTTCTTTAAAAGGTTCTGTTGTGCAAAAACCCCAGGTCTCTCACCTTGCCTCATCACATTTGCACCTTCTGTCTGAAAAACTTATTTCCCCAACTAGACCAGGTCCTTCTCATTCTTCAGGTCTCACTTAAATGTTACTTCCTCAGAGTGACCTTCCCACCTCTTCCCCCAAGGACAGACTCTCCAGCCCTACCCTGTTACATACAGTTGACCCTTGAACAACACAGGTTTGAACTGCATGGATCCACTTATACCCAGATTTTTTTTCAATATAAATTACACTGAGTGTGCCTGCCTCTCCTGCCTCCCCTTCCACCTTCTCTACCTCTTCCACCTCTGCCCCTGCTGAGACAGCAAGACAACCCCTCCTCTTCCTCCTCAGCCTACTCAATGTGAAGACAATGAGCACCTTTATAATGATCCACTTCCTCTTAATGAATAGTAAGTATCTTTTCTCTTCCTATGATTTTAATAACATTTTCTTCTCTGGCTTACGTTACTATAGGAATACACTACATAATACATATAACATACAAAACAACGTGTTAATTGACTATATTACCAGTAAGGCTTCCGGTCAACAGTATGTTATTTTAGTAAAGTTTTTAGGGGGTCAAAAGTTATACTTGGATTTTTGACTGCGTGAGGGTCAGCACCCCAACCCCTACGTTGTTCAAGGGTCAGGTATACTCCCATAGTGTTCTGTAGTTCTCCTCTGCCTCCATCTCAAGACTAAATTCTTTGGCCAGGCTTGGTGGCTCATACCTGTAATCCCAGCACTTTGGGAGGCCAAGGTGGGTGGATCCCTTGAGGTCAGGAGTTCGCAATCAGCCTGGCCAACATGGTGAAACCCCGTCTCTACCGAAAATACAAAAATCAGCCAGGTGTGGAGGCACGCACCTGTAGTCCCAGCTACTTGGGAGGCTGAAGCACAAAAATCGCTTGAACCCAGGAGGTGGCGGTGGCAGTGAGCCAAGATTGCACCACTGCACTCCAGCCTGGGCGACAGAGTGAGATTCTGTCTCAAAAAATAATTAATTATTTGAGGGTAGGGACTACTTACATCTTATTTATCACTCCATGTAGTCTCCAGCACAGTCTGGCACACAGTACATACTCATTAAGTAATATTTGTTAAATGAATGAAGGACAGATCCTCAGGATGTAGGACAGATTATTTGAGAAATAAATAATTGATAAAGTATAAAATAACTATTTGCACAAAATTAGCTTTTGTCTACCCCAACTATTTTCAGTAACTACAATTAAAATCAAACCTTTTCTTTTCATTTGCATTGCTAAACTTGAATTTACTGGTAATATTAGGAATAATGATTACTAGCAATTACAGTTAATATATCCCATAAGTGGCTGACAAACCTTGGTGGGGTGTGTGTCTAGGGGTGTGGATAAATTCTAGGATATGTCACATCTGACCCAGCCTCTGGTGATCTGTGAAGGATTCTACTCATAAGGAAGTTAGTTTCTAAAATCAGCAATGTCAGGGTAATCAGGTAAATCCAGGCAAGTTGTTCTTCAACTATTACTTACCACCTTTTTTATCTGCCATATCTACCTCATGAGACTGTATATGTTTACTTTAATTATCAAAATACAATCTCATACTTCTAAGAACCTAATCTTTAAACATAACACAAAATCTTTTTCTTTCTTTTGAGATGGCCCAGGCTAGAATACAGTGGCGCGGCCTTGGCTCACTGCAACCCCTGCCTCCCAGGTTCATGGGATTCTCCCGACTCAGCCTCCTGAGCAGCTGGGGTTACAGGTGCGTCCCACCACACCCAGCTAATTTTTGTATTTTTTGTAGAGACAGGGTTTCACCTTGTTGCTCAGGCTGGTCTCGAACTTCTGACCTCAAGTGATCCGCCCACCTCGGCCCTCCCAAAGTGCTGGCATTACAGGCATGAGCCACCGCGCCTGGCCCATAATACAAAATCTAAAACTGATATCTAAAATTGCAACTTACCTAAAATAATGTAAGGTAAGCTTTTTAAACAATATATATTATTTATATATGTTTTGTTAATTTCCAGAAACCAAAGTTGTTCTTACTATCAAAATCAAGTTACACTGGCACTTCATGTTACCATTTGATAGAGTCCAAAAAAAAAAAAAAAGCAAGCCTATGCCTATTTCGAACCAGTTATGATTGAACTGACAGTAAACTATTAATATCAGACCAGACCAGCACTGTGTGTCTAACCTGTTTGCCATTAAAAATCCAGACACAACCAACCACACAAAGAGTTATTGATGTACCTGCCTGGTACATATAAGGGTCACTTTCCATTGAGAAATGTTCACCTAAAAGTGAAGAAAATTAGATACAGTTTCCAAAACACTTTACTTCTAACCAAACCATTACATTCCTCTACTATATGTACCCAAAAACATAACATCCCTAAGCAGTGTCCATCCACACAAGCAATACACCGAGCAAAGGAGGAAACCTGCACAAGTGGGGATCAGCCTGTGCTGATGAGACTTCCCGTTCCCAAGCTGGCCTTACTCCCCAGTCCACCCTAGAAGGTCACTAAGAAGAAAATGATGCAGGCAGGAAAAGGCAATTACGGTACCTTGCATGTTAAGCTGTTTGCAAATCCCATCACAATCCAGTCTGAAGTAGACGAAGTGTCTAAATATCTGAATTTGATGAAGCCTGCTCTACGACATGCGCATTAGGCACGGATCTGTCAAGGGGGATTAGAGGTCCAAACAATAAAATGCACAATGTTATTAGCTTAAAATCAAGAAAACCAATTGTTTCCCTGTGCTCTTACATTTGGAAGTAACTTTTTCTTGCACAATAATTATGTTACTTTTACCTTCATTTCTTTTCCCTGCATTCCCAACATATCACCAAGAATGTTGTATTTTATTTGTTGGTTTAAAAAAGATCAAATGAAAATAAAATTTAAGCCACAAACACAAGGTAATTTATACCATTTGCCATTAT
>NC_045456.1:5088442-5088742 GCF_002776525.5 Piliocolobus tephrosceles
TGTGTGAATTTTTTTTTTGAAACAGAGTCTCGCTCTCGTTGCCCAGGATGGAGTCTAACGGTGCCATCTTGGCTTACCGCAACCTCCACCTCCCGGGTTCAAGCAATTCTCCTGCCTCAGGCTCCCGAGGAGCTGGGATTACAGGCATGTGCCACCACACTCGGCTAATTTTGTATTTTTAGTAGAGACGGTTTCTCCATGTTGCTCAGGCTGGTCTCGAACTCCCGACCGCAGGTGATCCATCTGCCTCGGCCTCCCAAAGTGCTGGAATTACAGGCCAGCCACCACGCCCAGCTGAGA
>NC_045456.1:5089142-5105442 GCF_002776525.5 Piliocolobus tephrosceles
CCTCCCAAAGTGCTGGGATTACAGGTGTAAGCTACCATGCCTGGCCAACCTAGATCTCTTTATCATCAGACATTGACAAATGAAATCATGTAGATCTTAAAAGATGTCTTTTTTTTTTTTTTTTTTTCGAGACAGGGTCTCAAGTCTGTCACCCAGGCTAGAGTGCAGTGGTGTGATCATGGCTCACTGCAGCCTCTGCCTCCCCAGGCTCAAGTGATCCTCCCACCTCAGCTTCCTGAGTAGCTGGGACTACAGGCGCAGGCCGCTATGCCTGGCTAATTTTTTTGTATTTTGTAGAGATGGGTTCTCACAGTTTTATTCAGGCTGGTCTTGAACTCCGGGGCTCAAGCCATTCCCCTACTTTGGCCTCCCAAAGTGCTGGGATTACAGGCATGAACCAGTGTGCCTGGCCTAAAAGATGTCCTTAAAAAATATCTTTTGGAGGCCAGGTGTGGGTGGCTCACGCCTGTTATCCCAGCACTTTGGGAGGCCAAGGCAGGCAGTTCATTTGAGGTCAGGAGTTTGAGACCAGCCTGGCCAACATGGTGAAACCCCGTCTCTACAAAAAACAAAAAAGTCAGTTGAGTGCAGTGGTGTACACCTGTAGTCCCAGCCTCCTGGGAGGCTGAGGTGGGAGGATGGCTTGAGCCTGGGAGGCAGAGGTTGCAATGAGCCAAGATCACACCACTGCACTCTAGCCTGGGTGACAGACTTGAGACCCTGTCTCGAAAAAAAAAAAAAAAAAAAGACATCTTTTAAGATCTACATGATTTCATTTGTCAATGTCTGATGATAAAGAGATCTAGGTTGGCCAGGCATGGTAGCTTACACCTGTAATCCCAGCACTTTGGGAGGCCGAGGCAGGCAGATCACCTGAGGTCAGGGGTTCAAGACCAGCCTGGCCAACATGGTGAAATCCTGTCTCTACTAAAAACACAAAAATTAGCCAGGCATGGTGGCACATGCCTGTAATCCCAGCTACTTTGGAGACCGAGGCAGGAGAATCGCTTGAACCCAGGAAGCAGAGGTTGCAGTGAGCCGAGATCACGCCACTGCCCTCCGGCCTGGGTGACAGTGAGATTCCATCTTAAAAAAAAGAAAGAAAAGAAAGAAAAGAAAGAAAGAAAGAAAGAAAAAGAAATTAGCCAAGCGCAGTGGCGTATGCCAGTAGCTCCAGCTACTCAAGAGGCTGAGGTGGGAGGATCGCTCAAGTCTGGGAGGTGGAGGTTGCAGTGAGGTTAGATCACAGCACTGCACTCCAGCCTGGGCAACAGAGTGAGACCCTGTCTCAAAAAAAAAAAGAAAAGTGGTCTAGGTGAAGCAAGTAAATAAGGTTAAAAAAACTAATGGACAGGAGAGAATTTTGGGGGTGATGGAAATGTTCTAAAACTGGACTGTAATGATAGCTACGCCAACTCCATAAATTCACTTAAAAATAATGGAATCATACACTAAAAAGGTGAGTTTTATGGTATGTAAAGTACACCTCCATTACGTTATAAAGAAATCAACAAAATTTTGTAATCCCAGCACTTTAGGAGGCCAAGGCAGGCAGATCACAAGGTCAGGAGATCAAGACCATCCTGGCTAACACGGTGAAACCCTGTCCCTACTAAAAATACAAAAAAAAATTAGCCGGGCGTGGTGGCGGGCACCTGTAGTCCCAGCTACTCGGGAGGCTGAGGCAGGAGAATAGCGTGAACCTGGGAGGCAGAGCTTGCAGTGAGCCGAGACCGCACCACTGCACTCCACCCTGAGCGACAGAGCGAGACTCCATCTCAAAAAAAAAAAAAAAGAAATCAACAAATTAACGCACAGGTCCCATCTGTGTAGAAATATGGTCCTGCTTTGGCCAAGATTATTTCTGGCCCTGAGGCTCTACAGTATTCATCAGCACTTTCTAACTTTAATAAGTAACAAAAGTGATTTTAATCGATTACAGAAAAAGATGCTAAGTCCTCTTTTTTCCTAACATGGACTTTTAAGTGTTCTTTTAGGGTACATAACTGTTTAGTTCTCTTAATGATAGGTCTTATTTAAAAAAAAAAAATCACAGCCAGGTGTGGTGGCTCACGCCTGTAGTCCCAACACTTTGGGAGGCCGAGGCAGGAGGATCACCTGAGGTCAGGAGTTCGAGACCACTTGGCCAATATGGTGAAACCCCATCTCTATTAAAAATGCAAAAAAAATTGCCGGGCATGGTGGCAGGCGCCTGTAATTCCAGCTACTCAGGAGGCTAAGGCAAGAGAATCACTTGAACCCAGGAGGCGGAGGTTGCCGTGAGCCGAGATCCCACCACTGCACTCCAGCCTGGGTGACAGAGCAGGACTCTGTCTCATTAAAAAAAAAAAAAAAATTTAAAAATTAAAAAAAAATTTTAATCACAAGAAGCTTTAAACAGCAGAAACTTCTACTTTCACATAGAAAAATTTTCAGAGTCCAGCCTCTGTATTAGCACACAACAACGGGTGGGTGCGGTGGCTCATGTCTGTAATCCTAGCACTTTGGGAGGCTGAAGCGGGCGGGCTGCCTGAGCTCAGGAGTTCGAGATCAGCCTGAGCAACACGGTGAAACCCGTCTCTACTAAAATACAAAAAAAATTAGCTAGGCGTGGCAGCATGCACCTGTAATCCCAGTTACTTGGGAGGCTGAGGCAGGAGAATCGCTTGAACCCAGGAGGTGGAGGTTGCAGTGAGCAGAGATCACGCCATTGCACTCCAGTCTGGGCAACAGAGTGAGACTCCGTCTCAAAACACACACACACACACAATAATAGTATATTTCTATAGACTTTACCTCCAGATTTTATTTCACTGGTCATAATTACACAAGAGGTGCCCATCTGCAAATTATAATGGCTGCCATTTTATTTCAAGGGTATATCTAAGCCACAAAATTGAATTCAAGGAGTATCTTCGTAGCCTTTATTAGTGTAGCAAATTTAATCAAAGTCCATCAAAGGTTATAATGCAATATCCAGAAACATGAAATACCAAGTAGCTAATTAGAAACAACTACCTCATTTTTGGCATGATTATGTACAGCCTTCATTTACGAAGAAACATAACCTCTGTTAGAAAAGTCTGACCCTCTGGTTAGAAAAGTCTGCCCTTCCAACTGTCTTATCCAGCAGTCCTGATGGATCTGAGTTCAGTCCCCCATGTGACTAAAGGTCCAGCAGCCTTGCCAATGTAGCCTGTGAACTCCAAGAAGCATATGTATACCTTCAGTACCACCCCAGGCAAGATATACAGTAGGAACTCAAAATACCCTTGGGGTGGACCTGGCGGTAGCTCATGCCTGTAGTCCAAGCACTTTGGGAGGCCAAAGCGGGAGAGTCACTTGATGCCAGGAGTTCAAGACCAGCCTGAGCAACATCATAAGACCTTGCCTCTATTAAAAATAAAGAAAAACTGGCCTGGTATGGGAGCACGTGCCTGTAGTCGCCAGCTACTAGGGAGGCTGAGGTGGGAGGATCGATTGAGTCTGCCAGGTTAAGGGTGCAGCAAGCTGTGATAACACCACTGCACTCCAGCCTGGGCAACAGAGTGAGACCCCGTGTCAAAAATAAATATGCTTGGGAAATCAGTTTCCTAAAGAGAAGCAGAAAGCATGGTTTTGAAGAGCACAGCTTCAAGTCAGACCAGTTCGGATGGCAATTTTGCTGCTTCTGATGACTAGCTGGGTAATCTCAGCAAAGTACTTTATTTCTCTGAGCCCATTTGACATGTATACAGGAGGTAAGAAGACCTACTTCATAGAGCTGTTGTGAGAACACACATGTATTCATGCAAATAAATTACTTGTCACAGTGTCTGGCATTCAGTGCGGCTCAATAGATGGAGTATTATAATTATTACAGAGAAGACTGCCCAAAAGAGAGACCACACCCAAAACTTGACCCTGATTAGGATTATCTCAAACACAAATGTTTCTAAGAGCTTAATTCAAAGTATTGACAATCAGTTTCAAATACCTGAATGGGCTAGTTCCTTTTAACCTAATAAATAACTTTCTATTAATTCCCAAATCTGAAATGTTTAAATGTTATCAGTCTCTAGGTAGAGGGTCCTTACCCTCAGCTTTCACATCCACCGACAGAATTGCACCCAAGCTCGTATCTCAGTGTGAAGAAATGTACAAACTTGAATGAGAAATGAGGCCAGATCTTTGATTAATTCAGTAATCCATGCACTGCTCTACACACACAAAAAAAAATTCTAAAAACGATCAAAACCTAAAATCTGAACACTAAAATTGCGCGTCACCAACAAAAGATTTCTAACGTCAAGCTTGAGATTGAAAGCAAATTAGAAAAACCTCCAAATAGAAAGTTCAAATGTAGTCTTTTAATTGCATCATTGTCCTAAGTTGAAATGTAGTCCAACTGATGCCATGATCAGATAGATGATAAAGAATCTGTGAGATTCTATCTCCTCCTTTATCAAGAAATTTGATGTTGCCAAATTATTTGATGTTGGAAAAAAAAAAACTTTAAAATCTAAAATTACCCAATTCTGAGCAAATAGCTTTTTCTACTTAGAAAGCAACTTAATACTTCAAATTGTGCTGTTCTTGTACCAAAGTTAAGGGTTATCTACAAGATTTCCCTCACGTTTTAGATCTATGCATGTGAATTAATGTATTCCTAAATGCCTCATATTATTATTTGACATCAACTTATTACATGAAAAAGTCATATCCCCTCAGTAACTGCCAAAAATCAGGCACTGTGTTAGAATACCTTCTAATATCTAGAGGAAATAAAGATCACCAGTTATCAAAACGGCAGGGGACAGAATGTGAAATTTTAACAGACATGTTGAAGAAAACCTATTTTCCTTGCTCTCTTTACAAATTTCTCACAGCCAATTTCTCAGATAAAGCTAAATTTTCTTTTACAAAGTAAATTGAAATGAAAATCATAATGAAAGGTTAACTTTCTGCAAGAGAAGCCACTGTCATTTCCAACAATGCAGCTATTGTTAAGAGTCTCTCATAGATTCCTGGACACCGTGGTGAAACAAGGCTAGGGGTGATACTTAAAGGAATTTCTCCACCTCTGTCTTTCAATTTGTAATGTAACAATACTGTACCTTCAAAGTAGAAACACCATGTAAAATCTGGTTCCCGTTAACTGAAACTGCCTTAACCCCAAGCAGCGTATTTGCAACCAAATACATCTGATTCGCAGTCAACCTTCTATTACCCATCTATGCGAGATGGCCCTGCGATTTCTTTCAATGGGAGCCTTTCCTTTTAAAACCCCAGGGGACACAATAGATGCCACACTCTGATTTAAATAATTCCAAGAAAATTACAATATAAACAAAAGCAGACTTAGGGAACTTGCATAAGTAAAAATCAAAAACCTAAGAAAACGGGGTAAAAAAATACCAACCACAAACCCCTAAATCATGAATAAATTTTAAGACTGAGCCAGGAATAAAGGAATACTCTCTGGACAAAGAATTCTATTTCAAATTTTTTTTTTAAATATCAGATTTTGCTTTTAAAAAATTTAGGCTTAGGAAATATGCTAAACAACAAAACTGGAATACTCAACTGTTTGATATATATACATATAGCAAATTAATCGCTGCATTGACTGTATTAAAAAGGCAAGACAATTCAAAGAGATTTGATACCCTCTCCAATTGAGGAACCCCCAACTACTCTGAAATGGCAGATTATTTAACACTCTTGGAATGGTTAACTTTATTTAGAATGCCTCTTTTGGAGTTCTATTATTTAATACAGCCAAACGGAATTTTTCCCTAATTAGGTTTCCTTGTACTTGTGAAATGCTCACCATACAGTGCTGGCAGCATTAGCTCTACAGCTTCTCTCTTCTGGCTCCTTCCCCCCTCCCCCCCCCTCACCTCCCCCCCACACACACCCCACCCCCCACCCCCGCCCCGAAAAAATGATTTCCTTCCCAAATGTTCTCTTCTCTGCATTTGTCAACAGAAACACCTACTAGTGGTGTCAAACTGCTAAGACTGCTGCAGGCTTCCTTATTCCTGGTTTCAGTGTCAACGCCAAAAATTCTCAATCCTAAAATAGTACTTTTAATAAAAAGAAATTAAAAGTCTTGCTAGGTACTCAACCTATCATATTCTCGAAAAGCAGCACGCCTTTTTAAAAAATCTATTATTAATGGACCCTAATTGGATTGTTAATCATAAGATCATACTATCCCCTTCAACACTTAAGATACAGGAACAAGTAAATATAGCCTCTTCACATTTTGTGAATAACACATTTTAAAACACTTAAAGGGAATAAAAACAAATTTACATTTAAGTGTCACTCACATGTAATTCCGAATAGCCTCGGTGAAGATGTCTTTTTCGTAACCCTACAGCAAGAAAGAAACAAGCTGGAAATGTTCCAGCAGATGTTACCTAAAATGATAATCCTGTTCTATACACATCTCTGTCTCCTGTTTCAGACAAACGCTCTCAGACAAATTAATTTGTCTAATCTTTTACATTTAACTATATAACCATTACGTTCAAACAAACCTAATTCAGATGCACAGAAATAAATCATTCGGTGTCAACAATACTTTCTAAAATCAGCTTAAATTCCAGCCAATTAAAATAGATTGTGCTAACAGAATACTGATCTGTAACTACTTAAATATCACAGCACCCGTCTAATCTCACTGTAGAGATACTAAGGTCAGGCTTTCCTTATTCAGGCATCTGTGCTTTAACACTCAAGTGAAGCGAAAAACAAAACCCTCAAGGAAGATCTGCCTTTACACTGAAATATGTTCAGGTTATTTTTTCCCCCAACGTGGGCACAAAACGTGTCAATGCAAGGAGGACCTGTTCGTTCCGGGAGACGGTTCCAAACCCCAGAATCCGATTTCTATGAGGGTCCAAAGGGTAACAAGGTCTGAGAAGGGGCCATTCTTCTTCCCCGCACTATGCCAGTCGTGAACTTCACAGCATCGCCTGAAACTTGTTCGGGGGAGGTTGCGGAGCCGTGGGGCCAGCGGCGGGTCGCTCGCCCACCCTCCCGGGCAGCCAAGGTCAGAAGGGCCAGGGCCGCGACTGGAGTCTCGGGCTCCCTCCGAACTCGGGCAGGGGGCTCGGGCGCGCAGGCCCCTCTTCGGCGCCGGCGGGAAGGGGCTTCCCTCGCCGCAAGCCCCGGGGAGCCCTTGCCGCGGGAGCGGCGGGGCGGGGACGCCGCAGACCCGCCGCTGAGGGGAGCCCCGCGGGGCAGGCTCGACCCGTCGCCCCTCTTTCACACCCTTTCGCCTCCCCACACCCCAAAAGGCAGCCCCAGCCCCTGGGAGGAAGCCCTTCCAGAGGCGCAGGAGAGCGCTGAGGAGTGGCTACTCCGGGCTGGGACGCCCTCACCGCGTCGCCCCGTTCCGGGGGGACCGGCGCCGCCGCCCCTTCTCTCGTCCGCCCGGGGGGACCGGGTGGGTCCCCACTCTCAGGAGAAGCTGGGTGAACGCGGGGCCGATGTAAGGGCAAGAAAGCTTGGCGGGCGGGTGGCGGCGCGACTACTCACCCCGCCGAGTCCCCCACTTCTAGCAGGGGACCCCACAGCTCCTGAGGACGCCGTCGCCGCTTTACCTTCCCCAGCGGCAGAGACAACTAATCGAAACCTCCGGCCCCGCCCTCTAGCAGAAGCGAACGCGCAGCCTAATTTGCTAACTGCCCCGCCCCAGCCGGCCCGTTCTGACCAATGGAAAAGCGCCTCAGGTTCTGCCCGATCCCGCCTTTACCCCGCCCCCTTCTGGTAGGAGCCAATGAGAAGGAAGCGCTTGTCTTGGGGTTCGGGCTCGCGCCGCTCGTGCTCGAGTCTCCGAAGCCGAAGAACGCTGGTTCCTTATACAAGCTCGCCTGCGCGCTCACGCGCGCGCCGCGCCTCCTGGCACGCCAGGTTTGGTTGCCCCGCCAAGCCCTAGCAACCTGGGCTGGAGAGGCTGAGAGGGGCGGGGCCCGAGCCTGGAGCTGACGCCGGGGGAAGCGCGGGGAAGGAGGGAGAGGGTCGACGGTGGTTGGGTGGGGAGATCGTGACTGAGAAAGGGGTGGCTGCGGGGGTAGGGGGTGGCGAGGAGGCCCCGGAATCCGCCTGTTACTGCGGAAAAAAGGGGGAATCCTGCCTGCAGCGCAGCTATCCTGCCCTCCCTCCGGAGGGACCCGTACCGGGGGCTTTGGTGGGGGAAGTCGGGGAAGAGGGGGAGAGCACACTCGGGGCGGGAGCTGAGAAATACAGGATGGAGGATGGTTTATCTCTGTTGTTGGTAAAAATGACATCGAAGTCCATTGCTGCTGCTGCCCAACTGTTGCCACTGCGTGTGCACACACACACGCCCGTATGCACACACATAACACACACTCACACGTACACTCATCCAGCAGCTTGCTGTCCCTTGGGTGAGTTAGGCGCAAAGACCTAGCAGCCTGAGGATTCCTTACACAGCAGCCGGGCGCGTGCAAAGAGCTGTCGCAGCAGTAGCAGCAGCAGCAGCAGCAACGACCCACACCTCCGCTTCGGTCCGATGCTCTGCCACACAAGATCCCCCAGCTGGCTTGAAAGCAATGAAGTCATCGCCCAACCAGTAGAAATGTAAAGATCTTAATACCCACCATGGATCGGGTTTCCAAGGAGGATGAAGAGGTGATGAAATGGAAGGAGATAACATCTCCAATGCTACTTTTAGAAAATAAAGAAAAATAATTTTTAAAAAGACATTGGGGACAAATCTATGGAAAGCTGCATAATAATTTTCACTTTAACAAGCAAAGGAGAAAAATAGGGTCTCTTCTAGTTAGGAAAAGCATGGAAAATAGGCAGTGTATGAGGTCATAGCAGTCACCAAATTAGAAAGATGCAGTACTGTAATAGGAAATAGATATTTTGGATAAAATCCACTTAATCTATTCCTGTAGTGAATCTGGTAACAATATGTAGCAGCATGCTCAGTTTGGCCACTTGATACCAAGCCAATAGGATTTTCTTTTTCATAACGGTGAATATTTGATGAGGAAATGAAAATGGAAGCATATTAGAAAATTTTACAGGTAGGAGCAATGAATTAGCAGTGAGGGAAAATGGAGTCAGAGGCAACAACAGAGGGCTTCACAGAGTCTCCTTCCTCTTCCAGATGCAAAGCAACAGTGCTGTGACCTCCAGCTTCACCCACGTGGATCCAGAACTCCTGGGGCAATCACTCCATTTTCATCCCTGTATATCAGGGACTATGTACTAGGAATTTCAGCAGCATTACCTTTGACTCAAATGAATAATTTTTAAATTTTTCTTTAGACCTGGTGAACCAGAAGTAATGAATTAATTGTCCATATAGATTCATAAGATGGAGAAAAACCAATAACTGAACATCTGTTAATATAGGTCCAATTTAGTATTAAGTAGTAATATTAGATGCCTTATAATGTGCCATCCCATATATACAAATATGACCTTCTGCTTAGGGACATTTGCTTTGATCTGGTTTTGAGTAGTGGTAAAGGATTTCTTGCAGTCACACGCAGTTTAGTTAATTCTTCTTTTGGTCAAAAACTAACCTTTCTAGAAAGTTAGTAAAAGTTTAAAAAGTACCATGTGCCAAGAGTGGTGGCTCATGCCTGTAATCCCGGCACTTTGGGAGGCCGAGGCAGGTGGATCACCTGAGGTTAGAAATTCGAGACCAGCCTGGCCAACATGGTGAAACTCCCATCTCTACTAAAAATACAAAAAAATTAGCTGGGAGTGGTGGCGCGCACCTGTAGTCCCACCTACTCGGGAGGCTGAGGTGGGAGAATCGCTTGAACCTGGGAGGTCAAGGTTGTAGTCAACCGAATGGTACCACTGCACTCCAATCTGGGCTACAGAGTAAGACTCTGTCTCCAAAAAAAAAAAAAAAAGGTACCGTGCTGCCATTTAACTGAGCTCTTACGTAGAAAGAACACTAATACTAACCAGCGAATGGATACCTGCTATGTGTGAACAACTTCACATAGATTTAGGGTCGCCAGGTAAAATACAAGATGCCACGTTAAATTTGAATTTCAGATAAACAAGGAATAATTTTTAGTGTAAGTATGTATTTTTATCCTGGATACATGCGGGACAAGGCTAGAAAACTAAATCAGGTTCTAACCATTGCCAAAAAAATTACAAAATGCCCTTCTAGGTCTAGATCTTGTAATGCAATCAGGATCTGGGAGAAAAGCTTAAGAACCAAATTAATGTATAAATTTGTAGTGTTTGTAGAAAGAGGTTAGCATACTTAGACTAAAACATTATTTGCTGTTTATCTCAAATTCAACTTTAACTGAGCAGCTTCGATTTTTGTTTGCTAAATCTGGCACCCTACATACATTATCTCTTTTTTTTTTTTTTTTTTTTTTTTTTTTTTTTGGAGACGGAGTCTCGCTCTGTCGCCCGGGCTGGAGTGCAGTGGCCGGATCTCAGCTCACTGCAAGCTCCGCCTCCCGGGTTCCCGCCATTCTCCTGCCTCAGCCTCCCGAGTAGCTGGGACTACAGGCGCCCGCCACCTCGCCCGGCTAGATTTTTGTATTTTTTAGTAGAGACGGGGTTTCACCATGTTAGCCAGGATGGTCTCCATCTCCTGACCTCGTGATCCGCCCGTCTCGGCCTCCCAAAGTGCTGGGATTACAGGCTTGAGCCACCGCGCCCGGCCTACATTATCTCTGATTCTCTCAATTCTCTGTGAAATTCTCACCATTTTCCAGATGAAGAAACAGCTTCAGAACTTACCCAGCATCGATTTGCTTTTTTGCCCTTCTAATAGAACCCCAACTCTGTCCAGGCATCCACCCCCTCCACACTACCCAGAGTCTCAGTCAATCAATGTGTGGCCTAATTACACTGAAGGAAAAGACTTAACATCTGATGGTTTGAAAGAGGTTTTCCCTGTCTACCCTGCTGGATGAACAAGGAAGTAAGTACCCTTGTTGCCACTGGCAGCCATTTCGTGACCAAGAGGAAAACCAGCCTTAGGTCAAAGCTTACACACTAAATAAGGCAGAATCGAAAAATAGGAAAAAAAAATTTGTAACTGGGTTCTTGATGACATCACTGAGTTGTTTAATTAAACAAATTCTGCCTTTTCCTTGCATTTCAGACAGTTTGAGTCAGACTTTCTATTAGGTGCCACAGACGCATCCCACTACAGATGTCAGAACCCATGAGTGCTACTCGTTATGGGTCTCAATAATCAATAAACAAACGGTAATCAAGATGTAAGATATTTCTTGTCAGGCGTGGTGGCTCATGCCTGTAATCCCAGCATTTTGGGAGGCCAAGGCAGGCGGATCATCTGAGGTCAGGAGTTTGAGACCAGCCTGACCAATATGATGAAACCCCATCTCTACTAAAAATACAAAAATTAGCCGGGCATGGTGGCATGTGCCTGTAATCCCAGCTACTCGGGAGTCTGAGACAGGAGAATCGCTTGAACCTGGGAGGCGGAGGTTGCAGTGAGCCGAGATCCCGCCATTGCACTCCAGCCTGGGCAACAGGAACGAAACTCCGTCTCAAAAAAAAAAAAAAGAGAAAGATGTAAGACATTTTTATCCTCGATATATGTGGGACAAGTCTACTTCTAGCATTCTATTCATTGTCAAAAAAACATTTATGAAGTATCCATCTTGGCCTAGACCTCATAATGCAATCAGAGTCTGGTAGAAAAGCTTAAGAATCCAACCAACACATACTTTGTCTTGCTCTGTCGCCCAGGCTGGAGTGCAGTGGCATGATCTCGGCTCACTACAACCTCTGCCTCCTGGGTTTAAGTGATTCTCCTGCCTCAGACCCCCGAGTAGCTGGGATTACAGGTGCACGCCACCATGCTCTGCCAATTTCTGTATTTTTAGTAGAGATGGGATTTCACCATGTTGGCCAGGCTGGTTTCGAACTCCTGGCCTCAAGTGATCCGCCTGCCTCAGCCTCCCAAACTGCTGGGATTACAGGCGTGAGCTGCGGTGCCTGGCTCAGCACATAAATTTATAGTGTTTGCAGGAAGAGGTGAGCATTAGTTATTCCTTGGCCCTGCTCAGAGCTTAAATCAAACTGTCAGATCTTACATGTTTTCATTTAAAGTTTATACCATTTGGAAAATTTTCATTTTAAAAATTTGAATCCAATTCTTCATTTGAAACAAAACCTCTGTCTTTGTCCTCCAGACACTGAGTTTAACCAGGAACAGTGTGGAAAGAACAGAAATGTCAGCCTTAACACTTTAACCAATTTTCTTCAGTATCTTGAGCAAACCTTAAATTGCAATCATATCTTTTAAAAAATGTTCAGGACATTTTCTCCCTAACCAAATAAGCTGTATCTCTGTGATGGTGATTATGACCTATCACAGTCATAGACAGTGAAAGTTGGCAAGGGAGCTATAAATAGTAATTAAATCCTAATATCTTGCAGGAGTTTGGTAGCAGGAATTAAAAACATTTTTATGTGTTCTATGTTAAAAACAAAAAGAAAGAAAGAAAAGAAGGAAGGTAGGAAGGAAAAGGAGAAAAGAAAGGAAAGAAAGAAGGGAAGGAAGGAAATGTCTGTTTCAAAAGACCCAAGAAAGAAAACCACACCAGAAAAGAATGCCATAGGAAAGGGGTTTGTTGCCGGGGCAGTGTAGCTTAGTGGCTAAAACTATAGACTCGGGTGTCAGATGGCCCGGGCTCAAATGCTAGCTCTAGTTATGTCCTTTGGCAAATTGCTCAACTTATCTGTGCCTCAGTTTCCTCCTCTGTAAAAATGGAGATGAAGCCAGGCATGGTGACTCATGCCTGTAATCCCAGCACTTTGGAAGGCCAGGGCGGGTGGATCACTTGAGGTCTGGAGTTCAAGACCAGCCTGGCCAACACAGCGAAACCCCGTCTGTACTAAAAATACAAAAATTAGCTGGGTGTGGTGGTGAGTGTCTGTAATCCCAGCTACTTGGGAGGCTGAGGCAGGAGAATTGCTTGAACCTGGGAGGCAGAGATTGCAGCCAGCCTGAGATTGCACCACTGCACTCCAGCCTGGGCGAAAGAGTGAGACTCCATCTCAAAAAAAATTGGAGATGATGATGATAATAGTGCTTACTTCATAGGTTTAGGTGAGTGACTATTTGTGAAATACTTAGAAGAGTATCAGACCCATAGTAAGGACTTTATAAAGATTAGGTGTTACTGAGCAGGCTCAATTCCATGGAGTATGAATGAAGTGGTTTATTTCTCTCCGATCACTACTTTGAAACATATTTTGTGGTAAATTTACCTTTCATGTCCTTTCATATCTTGGATACATTTTTTGACATTTAGATGTTTTCTGCTATTAAAAATCAACCATTTAAAACTCTAATCTTGTGTTTGATTTAAATCCACTTCCCCACTTCCCACCATGATCACCTATCAGGCTTGTGGCTCATGGCACCTAAAGTGACCAAAGTGACCAACATAAAGTGACCAGGTGATGGGCCCTTACTCCAGTTCCTTGGAAGGTGTGGTCAGTTCCGTCACCAAGCCTAACTTCTCTGACCACAGGGAGGCAGAGGGGAGAGGGAACCATCAGCTCTTGGCTTAACAACTCTTGAAAGCCCCTTTGAACATGGGCTACACTTAGTAACTCACTTCGAACAAAATATGGCAAGAGTACGGATCACTGATGGTCATGACCTGAGACTAGGTCATAGAAGGTGTAGCAGCTTCCTCCTTGCTCTCTCTCTTGAATCACTCACTAAGGGGGAAGCCAGCTACATGTCATGAGGACATTTTCAAGAGGCCTTGGCCAGGCATAGTGGCTCACACCTGTAACCCCAGCACTTTGGGAGGCCAAGGCAGGAGGATCACTTGAGGTCAGGAGTTTGAGACCAGCCTGGCCAACATGGTGAAGCCCCTTCTCTACTAAAAATACAAAAAAAATTAGCTAGGCATGCTGGAGGGTCGCCTGTAATCCCAGCTACTGGGGAGGCTGAGGCAGGAGAATCGCTTGAACCCAGGAGGCAGAGGCTGCAGTGAGCTGAGATTGCACCACTGCACTTCAGCCTGGGCAACAGAGTGAGACTCCATCTCAGAAAAAAATTGAAAAAAAAATAAAATACAAAAATACAGAAAAAAAAAAAAATAGGCGTGCTGGCACCTGCCTATAATCCCAGCTACTTGGAAGGCTGAAGCAGAAGGATTGCTGGAGCCCAGAAGTTTGAGGCTTCAGTGAGCCATGACATGACATGAGAGCACCACTGCACCCCAGCCTGTGTGACAGAGCAAGACCCAATCTCAAACAAAACAAAACAAAAAATATATGGCCTATGGAGAGACCATGATGCGAGGAACTGAATGGAGAGACCATGAAGTGAGGAACTGAAGTCTGCTGCCAATAGCCATGTGAGTACGCCATCTTGGAAGCAGATTCTCCAGCCCCAGTTAAGCCCTTGATGGCTGTAGGCCCAGCTGACATCCTGACTGCAACCTCATGAGAGACCCTGAGCCAGAACCACCCAGCTAAGCCCCTCCTGAATTCCTGACACTCAGAAACTATGGTATGACAAATGTTTGTTGTTTTAAGCCACTAAGTTTTGGGGTAATTTGTGATGCACCCATGAGTAACTAACACAAGTGGTTCCTATCTCCATTTTGCAGATAAGGTTTTAGGAACCTGCCCAAGCTCACCCAGCCAGTAGGCAGTGGAACCAGGACCCAGGAAGAAGTCTAACTCAACCTTTAAGCTCTTTCCCCTCAGCAGTAGAAACCATGTACGGAATGCCACTACGTGCCAGGAACTTCCCTTACGTTGTCTCATTTATTCCACAATAGCTCTGCAAGGAAGACATCTTTCTGCCTTTCAAAAAGGTGTCAAAGTAAAGTTCCTATCTTCCTTTTTTTTCTTTTTTTTTTCCAGACAGGGTCTCGCTCTGTCACCCAGGCTGGAGTGCAGTGGCGCCATCTCGACTCACTGCAACCTCTGCCTCCCAGGCTCAAGAGATCCTCCTGCCTCAGCCTCTCCAGTATCTAGGTTAGGACTGCAGGCATGAGTCACCATGCCTGGCAAATTTATTGTGTGTGTGTGTGTGTGTGTATGGGTGTATATATGAATGCATAGATAGATATATATACAAATTTTTATAGGTGTATATACAATACAATACATTTGTAAAGATGGGGTTTTGCAATGTTGCCCAAGCTGATTTCAAACTCCCAGGCTCAAGCGATCCTCCTACCTCAAGGGACACAACTGTTCCTTTTCAGTTCAGAATACATACGTTTTTAGTACATTCTCAAGTCAAGGCAAAGATATGTACTAAAGCATATTAAATAAGAATACCTATCACAGGTTGGGCATGTTGGCTCATGCCTGTAATCCCAGCACTTTGGGAGGCCAAGTCAGGCAGATTCCTTGAGGTCAGGAGTTCGAGACCAGCCTGGCCAACATGGTGAAACTCCATCTCTATTAAAAATATAAAAATTAGCCAGTCATGGTGGCATGCACCTGTTGTCCCCGCTACTCGGGAGGCTGAGGCATAAGAATCGCATGAACCTGGGAGGCAGCAGTTGCAATCAGCTGAGATGGTGCCACTGCGCTCCAACTTGGGCAACAGAGAGAGACTCCATTTCAAAAAAAAAAAAAAAGAATACCCATCACGGAACACAATCCAGCAACTTCTCCACCAAATTCTCATAGATTTAATTTTTAATATAATGGGAAATATTGAACCTATCTGATTTTACATATTAATCAAATATATTTTTATAAGATAGATTGAATCTGATTTTATATATTAATCAAATATAATTTTTATAAGATAGATTGAAACAGGAAGGAAATTGTCCACATTTAAAAATAGACCTCAAAATATGCTACTTCATCAATTGATGACTCCAAGTTGCTTTGAAATGTATAAAAAATAAGATGATTAATAGAAGGATTGATGAATGGATAGATAGGTGATGAAGCAAATAAAGTAAAAAGTAAAATGTTAATTGTAGAATCTAGGTGGTGGGTATGTGGATGTTTAGTGCACAATTCTTTCGACTTTTATACTTTGAAAATGTTGATCACTTGCCATAATAACCCCCAATAGAGACCACTTATTATTCTTTTTTTTTTTTTTTTTTTTTTTTGAGGCGGAGTCTCGCTCTGTCGCCCGGACTGGAGTGCAGTGACCGGATCTCAGCTCACTGCAAGCTCCGCCTCCTGGGTTTACGCCATTCTCCTGCCTCAGCCTCCCGAGTAGCTGGGACTACAGGCGCCCGCCACCTCGCCCGGCTAGTTTTTGTATTTTTAGTAGAGACGGGGTTTCACCGTGTTAGCCAGGATGGTCTCG
>NC_045456.1:5105542-5138662 GCF_002776525.5 Piliocolobus tephrosceles
GTGCTGGGATTACAGGCTTGAGCCACCGCGCCCGGCCGAGACCACTTATTATTCTATACATGTCGATAAGATTTTCCTCTGAATCCACCTATATCCATCATCATTTGGAAGGTACCACAGAACCTTCCAAAAATTGACTTAAAGCTGCTTCCAGGGAATATATGTATATATATTTTTTCTCATTTATTTTATGTATATATTTAGGGATATGCTTACCTGTGTATTACTTTCTTCTCCAAAACAGACAAAAGTTAGAATCATATGGATGAGTAAACCTAGCAGGACACACTTCCATTCTAGACAGATGCTCAGCTAATACCTTTAGTGCACTGTAAGATCAATTGGCCACAACATAAATTATTTTAAAGAATACTAGCTTCTGAGATGTTATACCCACCAAGTTTAGAGAAGGCAGGTGGAAAAATATTACCATAAAGACAAATAGAAAGTACCTTTAGAATCTGGAAATTAGGGACATGGAGAAGGATCATAAATAATAAATAATCCCCACAGCAGGCTGTATTTCCCCCCAAATGACTGCAACAATATCTCTCATTCCACATGTCCTTTTTTTTTTATTAGATAGAGATGGGGGTTTCACTATGCTGCCCAGCCTGGTCTCAAACTCCTGGACTCAAGCAATCCTCCTGCCTCAGCCTCCCAAAGTGCTGGGATTACAGGTCTGAGCCACAGCACCTGGCCCCACATGTCCTCCTTGCAACGTGACTTTGACACTCTTCCCATTGAGAGATGAAGGTTTATGTTCCCTCTCCTTGAATCTGGGTGGGCTTGTGACTTGGTGAAAGTGACATTGTGTGACTTTCAAAGCTAGGTTACAAAAGGCAGTATAGCTTCCATTTGGTTCTCTTGGGGTGGTCAATGTTTTTACCCAGTCACTGTGTTGTGAGGAAGCCCAAGTCACCCGACAGGGAGGTCACCATGGAGAGGAAGGAATAGCCAGTCCCAACTTGCCGGGCATGTGAGTGAGCCACTTTTGAAAGTGTTTCCTTTAGCCCTAGTCAAATCACCCCAGCTGATGCAACATGGAACAGAAATAGCCAGTCTGCACCAAACCTTGCTCAAATTGCAAATTCACAATCAAAATAAATAATGGGAAGCCACTGCATTTTAGGGGTAGTTTGTTATGCAGCAACAGATAACTGATACAATGCCTAAGATAAACAGATAAACAAACAAGCAAACAAACAAAAAACATGAATTTGCACACCCTGGTTTCCAAAATCAAGAAAATACCTGTATTACTGTTCTAGTAGGAGACAGATCTTGAATCCTATTGACATCTGTCAATAATCCAACTATTTCACTTCAGGCAACTCTGTTAGTCTCTCACATATGAAAACTTTTTTTTTTTTAAACAATAATTACTAGCAAATGGCCAGGTTGGCTTGAGTTCATCTGTCCAACAAAGATTAATAAGTACCTGTTATATAGAAAACACTGTGCTTATCACCGTGGGGATACACAAATGGAGCCAATCATCATAAGCTACATTTTCCTGATTATTTATCCTTCAAACTGCTAATAAACGTGGACATAATCAAAACGTGGACTGATGCATGCTAAACATGGATGAACATTGACAATGTTATACTAAATGAAAAAAAGCCAGACACAAAAGACCACACATTGTGTGGTTCCATTTATATAAAATATCTAGAATAGGCAAATCCATAGAGACAGAAAATAGCTTGGTGGTTGCCTATGGCTGGAGGGAGGGGCTGGAGGGAAATGGGTAGTGACTGCTAATGGATATGGGATTTCATTATTTTTCTTTTTTTCTTTTCTTTCTTTCTTTTCTTTTCTTTTCTTTTTTTTGAGACAGGGTCTCACTCTGTCGCCCAGGCTGGAGTGCAGTGGTGCCATCTCAGCTCACTGCAACCTCCTCCTCTCAGGCTTAGGTGGTCCTCCCACCTCAGCCTCCCTAGTAGCTGGGACTACAGGCATGCATCACCACTAATTAGCTCGGCTAATTTTTAAAAATTTTTTGTGGAGACGGGGTTTTGCTGTGTTGCCCAGGCTGGTCTCAAACTCCTAGTGGAGTGCAGTGGTGCAATCTCGGCTCACTGCAACCTGCACCTCCCAGGTTCAAATGATTCTCCTGACTCAGCCTCCCGAGGAGCTGGGATTATAGGCGTGTGCCACCACACCTGGCTAATTTTGTATTTTTAGTAGAGATGGGGTTTCACTGCGTTGGCCAGGCTGGCCTCGAGCTCCTGACCTCAGGTGATCCACCCACCTTGGCCTCCGAAAGTGCTGGGATTACAGACGTGAGCCACAGTGCCCAGCCTTGGATATGGGATTTCTTATTGGGGTGATGAAAATGTTCTGTGGTGATGATGGTTATACAACTCTGTCAACACTAAAACCACTGAATTGTATACTTAATTTTTTTTTTTTTTTTTAGAGATGGAGTCTCACTTTGTTGCCCAGGCTGGAGTGCAGTGACACAATCATAGCTTTCTGCCACCTCTATGAATTGTACACTTTAAATGAGTGACTTGTATGTGTTATGAATTATATCTCAAAAAAATTCTTTAATAAATGAGTCCAGGAAAATACACAAGGGGTTATACTATAAAAATCTCCTGCCTGAATGGCGTAAACCCAGGAGGCGGAGCTTGCAGTGAGCCGAGATCCGGCCACTGCACTCCAGCCTGGGCGACAGAGCGAGACTCCGTCTCAAAAAAAAAAAAAAATCTCCTGCCTATGCCTGTGGGCTACTCAGGTCTACTCGATTGCTACTCAAATGTGTTCCTCAGACCAGCAGCACCTGAAAGTTCAGAAATGCAGAATCTCGGGCCCAGGAACCTGAAATGGAATCCATTTCACCGAGTCATGCCTTCTTTGTGGACCTAAAGCTTTTCAAAAGTTTTCAGTTAGGTAGAACCACAAAAGTTCATCAATGTTACAAAACGAAGTAAGGAAGCAATCTTCTTTCCCTTCTAGAAAAGGAGCTACTCTTATAACATTTGGCAATTTTTGCTGCCTTGCTTTTAGAAAGCAGATGGCACCGTAGGGCCAGGGTAGGGGGCACGAGGGTGACTGCTAATGAGTACGGTGTTGCTTTGTGGGTAGTGAAAATATTCTGGAGTCAGATAGTGGTGATCAATGCCCAACTTTGTGAATATACTAAAAATATTGAATTGTACAATTTAAAAGGATGAACTTCATGGTATGTAAATTACTATATATTTCAGTAAAGTTATTATTTACAAAAAATCAGTGAGACAGGCCGAAGAGGCATTTTTGTGGAGCTGGTAATAGTAGTTCACAATGCCTAGAAATTCCACTGAATTTGTTTATACCAGGGTTTCTCAACATTATGACTATTGACATTTTGGGCTGGCTCATTCTAGGGGATGGGGGCTGTCCTATGCACTGTTGGATATTTGGCACCATTGATGGTCTGTATCCATTAGATGCCAGTTAACACCCTCCTCCTAATTGTGACAACCCAAAATGCCTCCAGACAAGGCAGATCTTGCCAAATGCCCCCTTGGACACAAAATCATCCCTGCCCGAGAACCACAGACTTGTACACAAAGTTGGCCATACCTTTAGGATAAGGAAGCTTTTCCTTAAAAATAATCTATGATTCTCTGGCATTGACAGGATTTCCTCCTGTTATTTTCTCAGTGGAGATGGTAAATAAATGCTTAAATTCCTATAATTACTTTTCAGTTGCCTAAATCCTTTATTTATGGATGACCTTCAGCCTTTTGCCTGCTCACTTATGCAACTTTTCTTCATCTGTCCCATTTTCAAGTCTGAATTCTTTTTACAACTATCCAATTGACCTTTTTATTTCTTAGTTTCTTTTGCCTCCCAAAGTGGCAAGCAGAGAAAACTTAATGGACGGAATTGCTTACATAATGCTTGGAAGGACTGAAGAAGTGAAAGGGGAAAGGGGAAAGGTGGGGTTCCCCAGAGATTAATGATTACAGGAAGCCTTACCACCACTAAGACCGGAAAGCAAAAAAGGAAAATGGGTTTTCCTGAGCCCAGGTAGGCTGTGCAGCTGGAGTTACTGGAATATTAATCACTTCTCTTGAAGCACGTGCTGCCGCCTCCTGGCAGGAAGTCAATCACCTGTATTCCCATGGATGTTGCAGGAACCCCATGGTGACCCCATCAAAGGGATTTCTTTCTGATGTGAGGAGACTACAACACACTGTTCAGTGAAAAAAAAACAAAAACCTAAACATATGTGATGACAACAGCTGCCATTTTTCGAGCAATGACTATGTGCAGGTATTTTACATACATGATCTTCTTTAAGGAGACAATCATTCTGACAGAAGCCTTGTGGGGTAGGTATTGCTATCCACACTTGATAGATAAGAAAGTGGAGGCTTTAGGCCGGGCGCGGTGGCTCAAGCCCGTAATCCCAGCACTTTGGGAGGCCGAGACGGGCGGATCACGAGGTCAGGAGATCGAGACCATCCTGGCTAACACGGTGAAACCCCGTCTCTACTAAAAAAATACAAAAAACTAGCCGGGCGACGAGGCGGGCGCCTGTAGTCCCAGCTACTCGGGAGGCTGAGGCAGGAGAATGGCGTAAACCCGCGAGGCGGAGCTTGCAGTGAGCTGAGAACCGGCCACTGCACTCCAGCCTGGGCGGCAGAGCAAGACTCCGTCTCAGAAAAAAAAAAAAGAAAGTGGAGGCTTTAAAGAAGGATAAGTTTCCATTAACATGTGAATTCATGAAGTAAAGGCTTTGCTTCCCTTTTTCAAACTCATATTCCCAGTGTTATATGATATTTTTCATTTTCTTCCCCTTTTTTACTGTTCTGAAGGTACATTGGCACCCAAGGTCACATCATAGATAGCTGTTTTTAAACAATTATTTATATATTTTAAAAAATAGAGATGAAGTCTCCCTATGTTGTCCAGGGTGGTCTCAAACTCCTGGGCTAGTGATCCTCCCACCTCAGCCTCCCAAAGTGCTGGGATCACAGGCGTGAGCCACTGCACCCGGCCAATAGCTATTTTTTGAATTAGTGAATGAATGAATGAATGAATGAATGAAAGTTTCATAACAAGTAAGTGTCAGAGACAGAATTCCTACCAGGTCTTTCTGCCTTCAAAGCACATGTTCTTAACTACAACACACTGCTGCCTCCCACAGGTGTAACATGAGCTCAACTGCGGATGGGAATATATATTTTAGGAAAAATATGCTAAAATGTTAACAATGATTACCTGATTATTTCTGGTTGGTGGGCTTGTGGATGATTTTCCTCTATTTTTATACCTTTTTTTGTAAATATAAGTTGCTTTTATAGTCAGGATAAATAAATAATTGAACTCATCTATTTTCTTAAAAGTAAGTATTCGGCAGGGCGCAGTGGCTCACGCCTGTAATCCCAGCACTTTGGGAGGCCGAGGTGGGCAGATCATGAAGTTAGGAGTTCGAGACCAGCCTGGCCAACATAGTGAAATTTCTGTCTCTACTTAAAAAAAAATACAAAAATTGTGCGGGTGTGGTGGCATGCACCTGTAGTCCCAGCTACTCAGGAAGCTGAGGCAGGAATCACTTGAACCCGGGAGGCAGAGTTTGCAGTGCACCATTGCGCTCCAGACTGGGTGACAGGGCAAGACTCTGTCTCAAAAAAAAAAAAAAAAAAGAAAAGAAAAAAAGTATTCAAGGCTTGGCATGGTGGCTCACGCCTGTAATCCCAGCATTTTGGGAGACCGAGGCCGACGGATAACCTGAGGCCAGGAGTTCAAGAACAGCCTGAACAACATGGTAAAACCCCGAATCTACTAAAAATACAAAAATTACTCGGGCATGGTGGTGTGTGCCTGTAATCCCGGCTACTCAGGAGGCTGAGGCAGGAGAATTGAACTGGGGAGGTGAAGGTTGCAATGAGCCAAGATTGTGCCACTGCACTCCAGCCTGGGTGACAGAGTGAGACTCCATCCAAAAAAAAAAAAAAAAAAAGAAAAGAAAAGAAAAGAAAAAGTACTCAGGGCCAGGAGCAGTGGGTCACACCTGTAATCCCAGCATTTTGGGGGGCCAAGGTGGGTGGATTACTTGAGTCAAGACCAGCCTGGGCAATATAGGGAGACCCTATCTCTACAAGAATATTTTTTAAATTAGCTGGGCATGGTGGTGCATGCCTATGGTCCCAGATACTCGGGAGGCTGAGGTGGGAGGATTGCTTGAGCCTGGGAGGTCAAGGCTATGATGAGCCATGACCATGCCACTATGTTCCAGCCTGGGCAACACAGTGAGACCCTGCCTCTACAAAAAATGTTTATAATTTAGCCAGGTGTGGTTGTGTGCCCCTGTGGTCCCAGTTACTTGGGAGGCTGAGGCAAGAGGATCGCTTGAGCCCAGGAGTTCAAGGCTGCAGTGAGCTGTGATAGCATCACTGTGCTCCATCCTGGGCAACAGAGTGAGACCTCGTTTCAAAAAAATGAATAAATATTGCAGTGAGGCAGAGTTTTCTTTTTCTTTATTTCCATGGCATGTCTGCTGGAAGCTGCCATGGTAGAAATAAAAAGGTCTTGGTTGCAGTCCAGACCCCATATTCAGCAATAGGCACATGAACTGGTTGGCCCATGGATTGCAGGCTGTTGCCCTTCCTGCAGAATGAATCCGTGCAGGTGGGAATATCAATTTAAGCAGGTGTGCTTTTTGTTTTTACACTATCAGTTCATATGTATCATCCACTTTGAGTGTTGTGGTAGATACCTTGGTACACCAGCCCAAGTCCCCTTGGATGAAAAGCTTGTCCTAGCAACTGGGAATGCTGGCTCATTTAGGAGTTGTCTCAGCTGTATAGCCACCTGGTCCAGCTGGCCTGCATCTGATGGCTGATAGATACAAGGTTACAAAGGCCTGGCCATCTGGCCCAAACCCAGGACGAAGCTCCAGAAGTCACCCACTCCTGCTTATCTCCCCTCCCTTCCACAGAGCTTCACCCCAAGGGCACTTCCTAATAAACATCCTGTGTCCGTCATCTCGGAGTCTGCTTCCTGCAGAACCCAACCCATGACAAGTCTCAGTTCATATTTTATTTTTTTCACTAAAAATTAATCTCATCTTCAATAGAGAAAGAGGACCATTATAGGAGGAATGAGGAGTTGAAGGGCATTTTATAATTTAGCAAGGTATCAGCACAGAGAGCTAACTTTTCCATTAACCCAAAAAGCTTTGTTGTCACCAGACAGCTCCGGCGAGGATGATGTCTAAAGTGTCATTACTCTCAGAGGAATCTGTAAATGGAAAAGACTTCCTAACCTACACTTTCCCTAAAACAATTTAATGTCATGTTGATATTTTGGGACTAGTGACCCTTCTGTGCTGCTCAATTCTTCTTCCTGGAGACATATTGTTACAGTGATGTGCCCACTTCTAATCACCTGCCTATCCAGTGGCCCCAGACTTTATTCAACTCATCACCAGAAGGAACCCTTATAACTTTTTTTTTTTTTTTTTGAGACAGTCTTGCTCTGTCACCCACGCTGGAGTGCAGTGGCTCGATCTCGGCTCAGTGCAACCTCCGCCTTCCAGGTTCAAGTGATTCTCCAGCCTCAGCCACCCTGGTAACTGGGACTATAGGCGTGTGCCACCATGCCTAATTTTTGTATTTTTGTTTTTATTTTTAAAATATTTATTTATCTATTTATTTATTGAGATGGTGTCTCACTCTCTCTCCCAGGCTGGAGTGCAGTGGCACAATCTTGGTTCACTGCAACCCCTGCCTCCCAGGTTCGAGTGATTCTCCCGCCTCAGCCTCCTGAGTATCTAAGATTACAGGCGCCTGCCACCACGCCCGGCTAATTTTTGTATTTTTAGTAGAGACAGGGGTCTCACCATGTTGGCCAGGCTGGTCTAGAACTTCTGACCTCAAGTGATTCACCTGCCTCGGCTTCCCAAAGTGCTTGGATTACAGGCGTGAGCCACCATGCCTGGCCAGAAACCCTTATAACTCTTAAGACAAAATATAGGGAAAGCCAAAGTCTGACTATTCTTCTAAAAGAGACTAAATGTCTAATGCTTGTTCCGGGAACAGGAATATTTCCTGGGCTCAAATGATCAGGCTGCCTCAGTCTCCCAAAGTGCTGGGATTACAGGTGTGAGCCACCATGCCCAGCCCTAATCTTTACAATTTTCTAAAAATATGAGATTCAGAGAACAGGTATTAAATTCCTTCCTTCATTCACTAACATACAGCCGATTTCTCTAGGCTGAGACAACATACAATGAAGGAAACCCGTGTGCAAGCCCGCCCTGCAGTACCATCTACCCTCAACTTTACTACGAGTTCTGCTGCTCACTGGCAGGGTGACCCTGAACAAGCACATTCACCTCTCTAAGTCTTGATTTCCTCATAATCGTACTTTCCTTAGATTAGTTAGAGCTCCAAAAGTATCAGGTTTTATTATCACGTGACTGCCACTGAAATGAACGCAACCAGGCCTACATTTACTCAGCAACCAAAATGTTTCTCTGCCTCTGTTCCCTCTGTTCCATGTGAAATATGGTTCCAAGAGGTTTCTTTCTTTCTTTTTTTTTTTTTTTCCCCCAAGACGGAGTCTCGCTCTATTGCCCAGGCTGGAGTGCAGTGGCCGGATCTCAGCTCACTGCAAGCTCCGCCTCCCGGGTTTAGGCCATTCTCCTGCCTCAGCCTTCCGAGTAGCTGGGACTACAGGCGCCTGGCTAGTTTTTTGTATTTTTTAGTAGAGACGGGGTTTCACCGTGTTAGCCAGGATGGTCTCGATCTCTTGACCTCGTGATCCGCCAGTCTCGGCCTCCCAAAGTGCTGGGATTACAGGCTTGAGCCACCGCGCCCGGCTGAGGTTTCTTTCAAAATGTCAAACTGGGGGAAAGGATTAGTCAGAGTCAAACAATTTGAGGGAACAATGGTGCCAAATTGACACCATCTGGGAAATCCTCTGTCTATACTTAATGTTTAATCTACTCACTTTTTTTTTGCTCTGCATTTTGTCCTGTTGAAAGCATCCAGTTGCACTGCTATCGGTTCCTCAGATTCCCAGATTCCCAAGTCATAAAAATGTGTAAATCATGAGCAGGACCCTGACTTCACATCCTTTTTCCAATTCTGTGCATTTTGCTTCTTTTGTAACCCACATAGAAACCAGCACCCCCCATAATCCATTCTACATGCTGAGAGTCATTCAAGCAGCACAACCCGACCTCCAAAAGCAACCACAGGCCGAGTGCAGTGGCTCACGACTGTAATCCCAGCACTTTGGGAGGTCGAGACAGGAGGATCGCTCAAGCTCAGGAGTTTGAGACCAGCCTGGCCAACATGGCGAGACCCTGTCGCCATAAAAAAATACAAAAATTAGCTGGGCGTGGTGGTTTGAACCTGTGGAAGCTGAGATGGGTGGATCACTTGGGTCTGGGAGGCGGAGGTTGCAGTGAGCCGAGATTATGCTGCTGCACTCCAGCCTCAGTGACAGAGTGAGACCCTGCCCCAAAAAGGAAAAAAACAGGAAAAAAAAAAAAAAGAGCAACCACACTTCATCAATTTGCAGCTCCCACAATACTTCATATAATCCAGTTTTCCCTTTCCTCTCATTGCAATAGCTTTCCGACCCCATAAATGGCATGAATTTCTCAATCCCTCAGTCTCCACTGACCATTTAAAAAAAATTTCCCTAAATAACTAACCTACATGAGTTCTCCCTTTTTGACTGTTCCACCTAGTTAAACCTTCTCTTCTCCCTGTGTGATGATTAATACCGTCAACTTGATTGGATTGAAGGATGCAAAGTATTGATCCTGGTTGTGTCTGTGAGGATGTTGCCAAAGGAGATTAACAGTTGAGTCAGTGGACTGGGAAAGGCAGACCCACCCTCAGTCTGGGTGGTGGGTACCATCTAATCAGCTGCCATCTTGGCCAGAATAAAAGCAGGCAGAGGAACATGGAAATATTAGATTGGTTTAGTCTTCAGGCCTCCATCTTTCTCCTGTGCTGGATGCTTCCTGCCCTTGAACATTGAACTCTAAGTTCTTCAGCTTTGGGACTCAGAGTGGCTTCCTTGCCCCTCAGCTTGTGGACAACTTATTGTGGGACCTCACCTTGTGATCATGTGAGTCAATACTCCTGAATAAACTCCTCTTTATTTATTTATTTAGAGATGGAGTCTCACTCTGTCACCCAGGCTGGAGTGCAGTGGTGCAATCTCGGCTCACTGCAACCTCTGCTTCCCGGGTTCAAGTGATTCTTGTGCCTCAGCCTCCCGAGTAGCTGGGATTACAGGCACACGCCACCATGGCTGGCTAATTTTTGTATTTTTCTTTTTTTTATTAGAGACCGGGTTTCACAATGTTGGCCAAGCTGGTCTCAAACTCCTGAGCTCAAGTGATCCATCTGCCCAGGCCTCCCAAAGTGCTGGGATTACAGGTGTGAGCCACCACACCTGGCCCTGAATTGTGTCTTGAGACAGGACCTTGCTCTGTCACCCAGGCTGGAGTATAGTTGCGTGATCTTGGCTCACTGCAACCTCTGTCTCTGAGGCTGAAGGGATCCTCCCACCTCAGCCTCTGGAGTAGCTGGAACTACAAGTGTGTGCCACCACGTTCAGCTAATTTGTCTTTTAATTTTTGTAGAGACAAGGTCTCACTATATTGGCCAGGCTGGTTTTGAACTCCTAGCCTCAAGCGATCCCCCTGCCTTGGCCTCCCAAAGTGCTGCCAATTACAAGCATGAGCCACTTCACCCAGCCTCAAAATTAACATATTCAAGCTTCATTCCTCAATGTAACCATACTTGGAGACTGGGCCCTTAAAGAGGTAATTGAGATAAAATGAGGCCCTTAGGGCAAGGCCTTAATCCAATATGACTGATGTCCTTATAAGAAGAGGAGGAGACAGCAGGAGTTCACACGAATAGAGAAAAGGCCATGTGAGGGCACAGCAAGACGGTGGCCATCTACAAACCATGGAGAGAGGCCTCAAGAGAAACAAAACCTGCTGATACATTGATCTTGGACTTCCAGCCCTGAGAACCATGAGAGAATAAATTTCTGCTGTTTAAGCCACCCACTCAGTGGTATTTTGTTATGCAGCCCTAGCAGACTAATACAGGGGGCTTAGGATAACAGCTTGCTCTATGCAACCTCTCCTAAAGATTATATGTTTACATCAACACACTGTTTTTAATTAAATTGTATATTTATTTATTTACTTTTTCTTTTTTTTTTTTTTATTTTTATTTTTTGAGACAGAGTCTCACTCTGTCCCCCAGGCTGGAGTGCAGTGGCACAATCTCGGCTCACTGCAAACTCTGCCTCCCAGGTTCGAACGATTGTATATTGATTTAAAGTTGTTTGTATGGAGGTGAGGGCTGAAGAGATTACTCGTGGCATCCAAGCCTCCCTCATCCCAAGGCCCTTCTTTCCATGATCAAATCCACCTAAACCTCATCGATTTTCTTTCCTTTTCTTTTCTTTTTTTTTTTTGAAACAGGGTCTTGCTCTGTCACCCAGGCTGGAGTGCAGTGGCACAATCTTGACTCACTGCAATCTCTGCCTCCTGGCTTCAAGCAATTCTTGTGCTTCAGCCTCCCTAGTAGCTGGGATTACAGGCATGAGCCACCATACTTGGCTACTTTTTGTACTTTTAGTAGAGACAGGGTTTCACCATTTGCCCAGGCTGGTCTAAAATTCCTGAGCTCAAGTGATCCACCCCACCTCGGCCTCCCAAAGTGCTGGGATTACAGGCATGAGCAACCACACCCCACCCTCATCTGATTTTCTTTGAGCTATTGCCTGTTTCACTCTGTAACCTCATTCCTCAGCATTTCCCAGCTCTGACACCTGCTCAATCCTAAAACCAAGCAAATCTGTCTGCTGCTGCCTTTAGCCCACAACCAGCTGGCCTCTAGGACTGGGCCTCAGTGTACTTCACGTTCCCTCCCTCTTGCCTTCTCTTCATTTCCTCGTATGACGCAGTAGCCAGTGTATGCACTCACAGCTCTGTGCCCAAACAAGAACCGCAGGCGCTCCTCCACTGTATTCGTCTGCTCAGTCTGTTGCAACAAAGTGCCACAGTCTGGGCAGCTTAAAAAACAGACGTTTATTATCTCGAAGTTCTGGAGACCAGAAGTGTGAGATCAAGGTATCTGCAGGGTTGGCTCCTTCTGAGGGCTGTGAGAGCCTCTCCCTCAGCTTCTGGTGGTTTGCTGGCAATCCTTGGCATTACTTGGCTTGTAGATGCATCACTTTGTGTATTAGTCTGCTCTTGCGTTGCTATAAAGAACTACCTGAGGCCGGGCATGGTGGCTCACGCTTGTAATCCCAGCACTTTGGGAGGCTGAGGCAGGTGGATCACTTGAGGCCAGGAGTTCAAGACCAGCTGGCCAACATGGCAAAACCCTGTCTCTACTAAGAATACCAAAATTAGCTGGGCGTGGTGGTGCGCACCTGTAGTCGCAGCTACTAGGGAGGCTGAGGCAAGAGAATTGCTGGAACCTGGGAGGCAGAGGTTGCAGTGAGCAGAAATCACGCCACCACACTCCAGTCTGGGCGACACAATAACTCTGTCTCAAAACAAAAACAAAAACAAAAACAAAACAAAACAAAACAGAATGGGGGTGATGTTAAAAGTTCTAGAGCAGGAATTCTTACCCTGAGATCCAGGATTTATTTCCAGGAGGATCTATGGTTCACCCACATTATATGCAGAATGTGGATTGGTTGTGTGCACTCCTACGACTGTCTTAGGGGATGGTCCATGTTTTTCACCGGATTTTCAGAGGCCAGGACACACAAGAGTTACAACGCTGTTTGAGAGACGAAAAGGCTTATGTCCAGCAGAAGCGACTGAACAGTGAACCCCAGGTCCCTCTCACACCCAAGCAGGACTCCAGCGGGCTGTGGGCTCTCATGATCACCCACAGCTTTCCTTAGCAATGGGGCTCTCTGGCTTGGCTTTTCCTTCCTACTGTCACCACTTGTGCTTTCATCCCTGACTCCACTTCACTTAACCTGTCCCCTCCCCTCAGCCCTGAGGCTATCCTATGGTGCCTCATGAGGCCAGTTCCCCTGCATTCTAAACTGAGTTTCTTGCTGTCTCCCTACCTTTATCCCCTAACCTCAGCTAAAACCTGTGTCTGCCAGGACACCAAGTCTCCAGGTCTCCAAATCTTCCCTTTATCAGCTATCAGAGGGGGTCGTGGTGGGGCAAGGGTCTGATCCCTGAGCTGCTATGCACTTGGGCCTCCCCACTGGGTGTTTAGCTTGATCCAGCTAAACCTAGAGATGGGAGGTCAAAGACAGGGCCTTGGGAGGCTGGAATCAAAGGAGAGCAAGCCGGTTTCAGAGAAAGAGTGTCTGCAGCCTGACCCAGGATGCTGTTTGGAGCAATGTGGGTTATCATGACCCAGAGAGACAAATCTAGTCAGAGGCCACCTAAGACTCCACTGGAAAGACCAAATACAAACATGTTCCAAAGGCCGGAGACAAGATCAATATTTTTTTTGCAAAGCTAAGAGTTAAGACACAGAGGGAGACCAAACTCGGACAAAAAAACAAGACAGGGACAAATGAGAAAGATCCAGGACCATCATCCTGGTTGGACTCAGGCATCTGTTTTCATAAAGGCAGTACAGTGGTTAAGAGCATGGACTCCAGCACCAGACAGCTTTGAATTTGAATAAATTCTGGCTCAGCCGCTACCCAGCTGTGTGACCTTGGGCAAGTTACTTAAGTGCTGGATGCCTCAGTTTACTCATCTACAAAACGGGGAATACTAATCATACTTACCTCTTGGGCTGTGAGAGGATTGAGTGGTTTAACACATGTGAAGGATTTAGAATGGTGCCTGGCACACCTTAAGTAAGTGTCAGCTGATATTATTATAAAGTCAGTACATGGTGATTCACAGGCAGGCCCTTGTGAGTTCAACATCCATGTGAACACATCACCTAACACTGCCATTTCTGCACTGTTCTGGCTCTGTTGCAGGCCACTGACACCAATGATAGCCACGCACCAGCCCAGGTGAAGCCTGAATAGCTCATCATGTGCCACACACTAAGCTGCCAGGCTTGGAATGCCAGCGCCTGGACTTTTTTTTTTTTTTTGAGATGGAGTCTCACTCTGTTGCTCAGGCTGGAATGCAGTGGTGCGATCTCGGCTCACTGCAACCTCCGCCTCCCAGGTTCAAGCGATTCTCCTGCCTCAACCTCCTGAGTAGCTGGGATGACAGGCATGCGCCACCATGCCCAGCTAATTTTTTTTTGTATTTTTAGTAGAGACGGGGTTTCGCCATGTTGGCCAGGCTGATCTTGAACTCTTGACCTCAAGTGATCTGCCTGCCTCAGTCTCCCAAAGTGCTGGGATTACAGGCATGAGCCACTGCATTTGCCAGTGCCTTAACTTTCATCTGCTCAAGCTTCTCTCTCTCAGAACCCCAGTCTAGCTTTTTACTGTCTGATTTTTGAAATCTACCACTTTACCCAAACCCATGCATGCATGATCCTGACTCCCTTTCAGTCGTGATCACCCAGTTACCAGCTCAGTGCATTCTTCACTAATACTCAAACCTAATCTTATATATTTTTAATTTAATATTAAAATTAAATTTTAATTAATTAAATTAAATTAATTAATTAATTAAAGAACTACCTGAGGCCGGGCATGGTGGCTCACGTCTGTAATCCCAGCACTTTGGGAGGCTGAGGTGGGTGGATCACTTGAGGCCAGGAGTTCAAGACCAGCTGGCCTGGTCCTGGGCTCAAACCATCCTCCCACTTCAGCCTTTCAAGTAACTGGGACTACAGGGGCGCACCACCACACACAGCTAGTTTTTATATTTTTTGGAGATGGGGTTTCACCATGTTGCCCAGGCTGGTCTTGAATTTGTGAGCTCAAACATAATTTTAATCTGATAAATCTATTGCTCCAGACTTCCATGTTGTAGGGAAAAGAAAGAGAGATCAGACTGTTACTGTGTCTGTGTAGAAAGGGAAGACATAAGAAACTCCATTTTGACCTGTACCCTGAACAATTGATTTGCCCTGAGATGCTGTTAATCTGTAACTTTGCCCCAACCTTGAGCTCACAAAAACATGTGTTGTATGGAATCAAGGTTTAAGGGATCTAGGGCTGTGCAGGATGTGCCTTGTTAACAAAATGTTTACAGGCCAGTATGCTTGGTAAAAGTCATCGCCATTCTCCAGTCTCAATAAACCAGGGCCACAATGCACTGCAGAAAGCTGCAGGGACCTCTGCCCTGGAAAGCCAGGTATTGTCCAAAGTTTCTCCACATGTGATAGTCTGAGATATGGCCTCATGGGACGGGAAAGACCTGACCATCCCCCAGCCCGACACCTGTGAAGGCTCTGCGCTGAGGAGGATTAGGAAAAGAGGAAGGCCTCTTGCATTTGAGATAGAGAAAGGCCACTGTCTCCTGCCTGCCCCTGGGAACTGAATGTCTCGGTATAAAACCCGATTGTACATTTGTTCTATTCTGAGATAGGAGAAAAACCGCCCTGTGGCAGGAGGCGAGATAATGCTGGCGGCAATGCTGCTCTGTTACTCTTTACTCCACTGAGATGTTTGGGTGGAGGGAAGCATAAATCTGGCCTACGTGCACATCCAGGCATAGTACCTTCACCTGAACTTATTTGTGACACAGATTCCTTTGCTCACATGTTTTCCTGCTGACCTTCTCCCCACTATCACCCTGTTCTCTTGCCACATTCCTCTTGCTGAGATAGTGAAAATAGTAATTAATAAATACTGAGGGAACTCAGAGACCAGTGCTGGTGCAGGTCCTCCGTATGCTGAGTGCTGGTCTCCTGGGCCCACTGTTCTTTCTCTATACTTTGTCTCTGTGTCTTATTTCTTTTCTCAGTCTCTCGTCCCATTGACAAGATACTCACAGGTGTGGAGGGGCTGGCCCCCTTCACATGTTAAATCTTTCTTCTTTTCTTTAGAGACAGAGTCTCATTCTGTCACCCAGGCTGAAGTACAGTTGTATGATCATAGCTCACTGCAGCCTCCAACTCCTGGGCTCAAAGGATCCTCTCGCCTCAGCCTCCTGAGTTGCTGGGACTACAGGCTCCTGCCAACATGCCTGGCTAATTTTTAATTTTTTTTGTAAAGACAAGATCTCGCCGTGTTGCCCAGGCTGGTCTCGAACTCCTGGGCTCAAGCGATTCTCCTGCCTCGGCCTCCCAAAGTGCTGGGATTACAGGTGTGAACCACCGTGCCTGGGCTGAAGAGGGACATAAAACACGTAGGGCATGATGTTAACAGTGGGTGAATCCAAGGGAAAGCCAGTCAGGAGTTCACTGTAATATTCATGCAACATTTCTATAGTTTTGACTTTTTTTCAAAATAAAATTTTAACTAAAAAAAAAAAAAAAAACCAGATTGTACTCCACGTGAGTTCAGTAATTCATTTAGCATCTCAGAAGTTCCTCTTGAACAGAAGTTCTTGACAGAGTATGTTGAGTTGAATGAATCTGTTAAATTCTTTTTTAGGCATACATGTATTAGGTTGGTGCAAGAGTAATTGTGGTTTTTGCCATTCGCCAATTTAATATAATACCAGTGGATGTATCTTTATCACCTCATGCATGAAAATTTCAAGGGTTCAGTGAAGGATCAGTTTATGTAATAATATATCTGGCACGATGGCTTTCTCAGCTAATTACTGTTAATTGCTATTTAAGAAGATATGTATTGCTTCCAAAGAAATAAAAAGAAATAAAAATTTAAGTTTTTGGCGGGGTTCAGTGGCTCACGCCTGTAATCCCAACAGTTTGGGAGGCTGAGATGGGTAGATCACTTGAGGTCAGGAGTTTGAGATCAGCCTGGACAACACGGCGAAACCCCGTCTCTACTAAATATACAAAAATTAGCCAGGCTTGGTGACGCATGGCTGTAATCCCAGCTACTCAGGAGGCTGAGACAGGAGAATCACCTGAGCCAGGAGGTGGAGGTTGCAGTGAGCCGAGATCGTGCCACTGCACTCCAGCCTGGGTGACAGAGCGAGACTCTATCTCAAAAAAATAGAAGTGTATGTGTATATATATATGTGTATGTGTATATATACACACACACACATATACACACACACACATACACATAAAATATGTATATATACACTTATATATTTCAAGAAAAGAAAAGGCAACTCCTTCCTCTGGTACACATTATTTAAATCTTTCCCACTCTCTTCAACTACACACAGGCCTTCACTATTCTGGAAAAGTCTTTCACTACCTCCTCTGGTTATCATCCTATTTCTCTCTGTTCTTCACTGTTTCACTTCTTGATCACACAGTCAATATCCTCTGCTTTTCTGCTAAAAATATTATGGTGTGGACAGAATGAAAATATGGAGGCAAAGCAAGAGTGACACGTGAAGTCAGGAGTTTTGCAAAATCTGGTGCAACTTGGCCGGTTGTGGTGGCTCACGCCTGTGAGACCAGCCTGGGCAACACAGTGAGACCGCCCCCATCGTTATTATTTTAAAAATTAATGTAATAAAAAAATAAAATCTGGTCCAACTCAATAAATATTAACTGCATTTGTCACTGTGCTAGGCCTCTGGGATACAAATGGAATCAAATGTGGTACGTTCAGTAATTGGCTCAGTCACTGATAGTTACAGATGAAGCCTGGTTGAAACCCAGGTGTGTAACTACAGAATCTCCTATGGGCAGAATTATTTCGTGTCCAAAGAAGGCTCAAGAAAAGTGCTATGAGGTTGCAGAGGAAGACACAATTATTTGAGTAATTTCAAGACAGATGAGAAATGAGAGGACTAGCAAAATGATAGCTCCCTGAGAGAATCAAAGACTTGCAAAGATTCCAGGTTCTGGTGTCTGCAATGGCCAGAGCTGAGAAAACGCTAGGAACTATTAGGCCCGGTGCGGTGGCTCACGCTTGTAATCCCAGCACTTTGGGAGGCCAAAGTGGGTGGATCACCTGAGGTCAGGAGTTCAAGACCAGCGTGGCCAACATGGTGAAACCCCGTCTTTACTAAAAATACAAAACTTAGCCAGGCATGGTGGCACACGCCTGTAGTCCCAGCTACCCGGGAGGCTGAGGCAGGGAGATTGCTTGAACTCAGGATGTGGAGGTTGCAGTGAGCTGAGACTGTACCACTGCACTCCGGCCTGGGTGACAGAGTGAGATTCTGTCTCAAAGAAAAAAAAAAAAAAAAAAAGCTAGGGACCATTAGAAACTCTTTGGGACTTGATGCTGCCCAGCCAAAGGGACACTGAATGGGCAAGCAGTGCCAATGGCCCGCAGAAACCTGGTTTTCCTCTTCTGTGGTCAGCAACATCCTCTTTGGTGCAACTCCACCTTTTTCTCTTCTCCTTGATTCCTTGTGCCTTCTTGCTCTTTATTCTCCAAGAAAAGGGTCTTTGGCGCACCTTGCTTTCTCTCCCTCTTTCTCTCTGGTTTGGTTTATTTACATTTTTATTTTATTTTATTTTTTCAAGATAGAGTCTTGCTCTGTTGCTCAGGCTGGAGTGCGGTGGCACGATCTCGGCTTACTGCAACCTCCACCTCCTGGGTTCAAGAGATTCTCCTGCCTCAGCCTCCCAAGTAGCTGGGATTACAGGCGTGCACCACCACGCCCAGTTAACTTTTGTATTCTTAGTAGAGATGTTGACCAGGCTGGTCTTGAACTCTTGACCTCATGATCCACACGCCTCAGCTTCCCAAAGTGCTGGGATTACAGGCCTGAGCCACTGCACCCGGCCCTGGTTTATTTTTTATTTTTTATTATTCTTTTTTGAGATGGAGTCTTGCTCTGTCACCCAGGCTGGGGTGCAATGGCACAATCTTGGCTCACTGCAACCTCCACCTCCCGGGTTCAAGCAATTCTCCTGCCTCAGCCTCCTGAGTAGCTGGGATTACAGGTGCCCGCCACCACGCCTGGCTAATTTTTGTATTTTTAGTAGGGATGGGGTTTTGCCATGTTGGTCAGGCTGGTCTTGAACTCCTGGCCTCAAGCTATCTGCCCGCCTCGGCCTCCCAAAGTGCTGGGATTACAGGCATGAGCCACCGTGCCCGGCCAGCCCTGGTTTATTTTTAGAGACAGGGTCTTGCTCTTCGCCCAGGGTGGAGTGCAGTGACACGAACACAGCTCACCATAGCCTCAACCTCCTGGGCTCAAGTAATCCTCCCACCTCAGCCTCCCGAGTAGCTGGGACCACAGACATGCATCACCACGCCCAGCTAATTTTTTAATATTTTATAGAGACGGAGGTCTCCCTATGTTGCCCAGGCTGGTGTCAAACTCCTGGGCTCAGAAGAGATCTTCCTGCCTCAACCTCCTCAAGTGCTGGGATTGCAGGCATGAACCACCGTGCTTGGCCCCTTTTCCTTTTTAATCATTGTTCTCAAAAAGCATATTCCAATTCCGTGGCTTCTAGGATGGCTCCAGAATCTGAATGGGCAGCTCTGACTTGCCTCTGAAGCCCCTAGTCTCAAATCTCTTGCTTGATGGACTGGCCAGTTACATGCCACTTTAGTAGGCTCAACATTTTTTTCTTTTTTCCTTTGAGATAGGGTCCCATTGAGATAGGGTCCCACTCTGTCGCCCAGGCTGGAGTGTAGCGGCACGATCACGGCTAACTGCAACCTCAACCCTCTGGGCCCAAGCGATATTCCCATCTCAGCCTCCCACGTTGCTGGGACCAGAGGTGTGCACCACCACGCCTGGCTGTTTTTTAAATTTTTGGTAGAGATGTGGTCTTGCTATGTTGCCCACGCTTGTCTCAAACTCATGGACTCAAGCAATCCTCCCACCTCAGCCTCCCAAAGTGCTGGGATTACAAGTGTGAGCCATTGAACCCCGCCCGGCTTGACATTTATACAAATGAACTTTTTCTAATCTTTCCAAAGCTGCCTGCCTCTCTCAACGTCCCTTATTGTCCTTTAGGCCACTATAACAGTACCGACTCTATGTTAGAAAAAAGTTTGCTTGAAGAGGAGAGAAAAAAAAAGAAACAAGTTTGCTTGGCTGGATGTGGTGGCTCACGCCTATAGGATTATAATCCTAACACTTTGGGAGGCTGAGGTCGGTGGATCACATGAGGTCAGGAGTTTGAGACCAGCCTGGCCAACAAGGCAAAACTCTGTCTCTACTAAAAATTTAAAATTAGCCGGGCATGGTTGTGGGCGCCTATAATTCCAGCCACTCAGGAGACTGAGGCAGGAGAATCCCTTGAACTCAGGCGGGGGCAGACGTTGCAGTGAGCCAAGATTGCGCCACTTCACTCCAGCCTGGGCGAAACAGTGAAACTCCATCTAAAAAAAAAAAGTTTGCTTGCTTGAATATAATTATTGCTTTGCTTGAGTTTGTAGATTATTTACTAGAAACAGCCTCGGGAAAACAGGGCTTTCAACAAAGATAACAGAAAACACGCAGACCAACAACTCTGGGAACGGGCTGACTGGCCTGATAAGAATACATTGATGGTGCCTGCAGAAGGCCACAGAAAGTTGACCAAGAAAGCAATGATTAACTGCCTGTTGGAGGCCACGCATGTTTCACAATAATTTTTGTTTGTTTTTGAGACAGAGTTTCCCTCTGTCGCCCAGGCTGGAGTGCAGTGACGTGATCTTGGCTTACTGCAACCTCCACTTCCTGGGTTCAAGCGATTCTCCTGCCTCAGCCTCCCGAGTAGCTGGGATTACAGGCGCCCGCCACCATGCCCGGCTAATTTTTGTGTTTTTAATAGAAATGGGGTTTCACTATGTTGGCTAGGCTGGTCTTGAGCTCCTGACCTCAGGTGATCCACCTGCCTCGGCCTCCCAAAATGCTGGGATTACAGGTGTGAGCCACCTCACTGGTCCGCAAGAATGTTTTGATCATCATTTCCCCTAATTTCTCTTAAAAAAAAAAAAAAAAAAAAAAAAGCCCTGATCCAGAGGCACAAGTGGGAAAGCTGGTCTTTGAACGTTAATTTAACGCCTGCCTCGGGTTGCTAGCTTCTCAGATAAAACTCACTTTCTTTTCAACAAAGCTCATCTGTTGAGTTTTTGGCTTTCAGGTGATGAGTGGCCCAGACTTGTGCTCAGTTACAACACCACAATTCTCCCGAGTCCTGGATCCCTCTTCAATTTCTCCTTTAGTCTTCTGAATGCAACAGTAGCCAAGTCCTATCAACAGTTTCACAGTTTATTTTCATTACTTCCCTTATTTCCACTCGTGAGGCCATGGTCCTAGTTCAGGCCATTACCTCTGCCCGTCTTCTGACAATGGCCTTGGCCTGGGAACACTTTCTCCTGTCTCTCTCTCTTCCCTTCAGTCCATCCTGTGTGGAGTTGCCAAGCTAATCCGCCTAAATCACAGCTTGGATCGTGTCACTGCCTAGCTAAGAAAAGCTTTGTGACTGCCCACGCTCTACAAAGAAAGATCCAGGCTCCTCACGGGACTCTGGAGGCCTCTTAGAGGCTGCTCTTTGCCTGGTGGACAGAAGCACGAGCAGAATGGCCCAGGTGGGGAGAAGCTTTGGGCCTAACAGCAGCCCGCTCCCACCTGTTCTCCATCCTGAGCCCTAATTGTGGACCTACTCACGCATTTTGCTGACCATTCAGGCGCCCCGCACTCTGGCTCCACTGTGCTTCCCAAAATTCAATTTCACTCTTTGGATCGTTTAACCTCTTCCTGTTCACTGTGCAAATCCCAGCCAGCCTCCAAGACCCTATCCCATTCCAACTCTTCCTCTTTCTTTTTTTTTTCTTTTTTCTTTTTTGAGACAGAGTCTCGCTCTGTCTCCCAGGCTGGAATGCAATGGCGCGATCTCGGCTCACTGCAATCTCCGCCTCCCAGGTTCAAGCCATTCTCCTGCCTCAGCCTTCTGAGTAGCTGGGATTACAGGCATGTGCCACCACGCCTGGCTAATTTTTGTATTTTTAGTAGAGATGGGGTTTCTCCATATTGGTCAGGCTGGTCTCGAACTCCCAACCTCAGGTGATCTGCCTGCCTCAGCCTCCCAAAGTGCTGGGATTACAGGTGTGAGCCACCGCACCCAGCTTATAGAAGTATATTTTTAATACCACTCATTTGAGATTCATTCCTCTATTGCCATCACTAGATTTCTTGCACTGGCATGTCAAATTGTCAGTTTTCTCTACATTTTTGTATGTTCAGTGCCAAGCAAGCATTGATATATCAAAAGCTATATTTAACAACTACCTGCATAATAGTTGGCATTGTTAAATTTTTAAATATCTCAAACATATAGAAGAATAAAGACACCAATGTAATAGACAACTATGCCACCAACTCCCAGGTTTAACAGATGCTAATATGTAACTGAATTTGCTTCGGAAATCTTAAAAAGAAAGAAAATAAAAACATAACCGAAGATAAAAGCCCACCTCCCTCCCCTCAACCCATGTATATACTTGCTCCTCCCTTTTCTCTCCAGAGGCCATCACTGTCCTCATTCCCAAGAATGTTTATACTTTTAACTATATATGTATATTTCCATAAATAATAATATCTAGAACTGTATGCTTTAAAATTTTACACAGATATCATATTGCCGTGGTTTGAATGTTCCTTCCAAAGCTTGTGTTGAAACTTAATCCCTAATGTGGCAGTATTGAGAGGTGGAGCCTTTTAAAAAATATATTATAAATAGAGACAGGACTGGGTGCAGTGGCTCACGCCTGTAATCCCAGTACTTTGAGAGGTTGAGTGCTTGAGCCCAGGAGTTCAAGACCAGCCTGGGCAACATAGCAAAACTTCATCTCCACGGAAAAAAAAAAAAAAAATTAGCTGAGCGAGGTAGTGCATGCCTGTGGTCCCAGCTACTCAGGAGGCTGAGGGAGGAGGATTGCTTGATCCTGGGAAGCAGAGGCTACAGTGAGCTGAGATGGCACCACTGCACTCCAACCTGGGTGACAGAAGGAGACCCTGTCTCCAAAAATAAATAAATAAATAAATAAATACATAAATAAGAGAAAGGGTCTCTCTATGCTGCCCAGGCTGATCTCACACTCCTAGCCTCAAGTGATCCTCCCGCCTCAGCCTCCCTAGGTGCTAAAATTACAGGTATGAGCCACTGTGCCCAGCCAAGAGGTGGGGCCTTTAAAAAGTGATTGGGTCCTAAGGCTCTGCCTTCATGAATAGATGAATTTATTTATAGATTCATGGATTAATGGGTTATCATGAGAGAGGAATTAGAGGCTTTGTAAGAAGAAGAGAGACCCGAGCTAGCATCTTAGCACGCTCAGCCCCCTCACCATATGGTGCCCTTCACCATATTGGGACTCTGCAGAGAGTCCCCATCAACAAGAAGGCCCTCACAGATGTAATCCCTCGACCTTGGACTTTTCAGCCTCCAGAACAGTAAGAAATAAATTCCTTTTCTTTATAAATTACTCAGTTTCAGGTATTCTGTTGTAAGTAACAGAAAACAGACTAAGAGGGTGGGCATGGTGGCTCATGCCTGTAATCCCAGTACTTTGGGAGGCCATGGTGGGAGGATTACTTAAGCCTAGGAGTTCAAGACCAGCCTGGGCAACATAGAAAGACCCTGTTTTAAAAAAAAAGTTAAAAAGAAAAGAAACGAAAACAAAGATACATGTACCTGTCCTGTTCCAATGTGCCTTTTCTTTTAAACCAAAGGTTGTTTTTTGTTTGTTTGTTTGAGACAGAGTCGCACTCTGTTGCCCAGGCTGGAGTGCAGTGGCGCCATCTCGGCTCACTGCAACTTCTGCCTCTCAGGTTCAAGTGATTCTCCTGCCTTAGCTTCCTGAGTAGCTGGGATTATAGGCATGTGCCACCATAGCCGGCTAATTTTTGTATTTTTAGTAGAGATGGGGTTTCACTGTGTGTTGGCCAGGCTGGTCTTGAACTCCTGGTCTCAAGTGATCCATCCACCTCGGCCTCCCAAGGTACTGGGATTACAGGTGTGAGCCACTGTGCCTGACCGTAGACGAAAGGTTTTGTTTTGAGATTTTTTTTCATATTGATGGCTTTATTCATTGTGCCTGTCATGCATTGTACTGGTTGCATCAGTTTGGGTCACATTAAGAATGAGATGGCACATACCCAGCAGATTTAACTAAGGAGAGTTCATTTTAGGGGCTCCTATGAGAGATATGGGTGGGCTTAAGGAATGATGGTGACTCGCCCAGGGATTAGCAGCATCAGGAAGGTTTTGTGCTGATTCTCTTTGCTCCAAATTCATCCTTTCTTGCCAGCTCTGTGAAAACGGATTTGGGGCCGGGCGCGGTGGCTCAAGCCTGTAATCCCAGCACTTTGGGAGGCCGAGACGGGCGGATCACGAGGTCAGGAGATCGAGACCATCCTGGCTAACACGGTGAAACCCCGTCTCTACTAAAAATACAAAAAAACTAGCTGGGTGAGGTGGCGGGCGCCTGTAGTCCCAGCTACTCCGGAGGCTGAGGCAGGAGAATGGCGTAAACCCGGGGGGCGGAGCTTGCAGTGAGCTGAGATCCGGCCCCCGCACTCCGGTCCGGGCGGCAGAGCAAGACTCTGCCTCAAAAAAAAAAAAAAAAAAATACAAAATTAGCCAGGTGGCCTGTAATCCCAGCACTTTGGGAGGCCGAGACGGGCGGATCACGAGGTCAGGAGATCGAGACCATCCTGGCTAACACGGTGAAACCCCGTCTCTACTAAAAAATACAAAAAACTAGCTGGGCAACGTGGCGGGCGCCTGTAGTCCCAGCTAGTTGGGAGGCTGAGGCAGGAGAATGGCGTAAACCCAGGAGGCGGGGCTTGCAGTGAGCTGAGATCCGGCCATTGCACTCCAGCCTGGGCGGCAGAGCTAGACTCCGTTTCAAAAAAACAAAACAAAAAAACAAAACAAAACAAAAAAAAAAAGAAAATGGATTTGGGCTGGTCTGAGGGCAGTGGTGTTTATAACTAATTGACCACAACCAGCTGTAGATTTCTTTGTTCCTTTTTCACTCCCACTGTTTCCCTTGATTAGCCTCAAAAAAATAACAAAAAGAAAAAAAAAAAAAAAAAGAAAATGGATCTCAGCCCTTCTCTTTCTTGCCTTTGGGCCGGGTGCGGTGGCTCACGCTTGTAATCCCAGCACTTCGGGAGGCCGAGGCAGGGAGATCACCTGAGGTCAGGGGTTCAAGGCTGGCCTGGGCAACATGGTGAAACCCCGTCTCTACTAAAAATACGAAAATTAGCTGGGTGGTGGCTCACACCTGTAGTCCCAGCTACTCAGGGGACTGAGGCATGAGAATTGCTTGAACCCGGGAGGCAGAGGTTGCAGTGAGCCGAGATCTTGCCACTGCACTCCAGCCTGGGTGACAGAGCGAGACTGTCTCAAAAAAAAAAAAAAAAACCAAAAAAAACACAACTTGCCAAAAAAAAAAAAAAAAATCTTGCCTTGCCAGCTGGCATGATATGAAGCGTCAGTACAGGGTGAGGGAGTGATGCTGCGGGAGGAGAGGGTTTGGGCAGCATGCTACTGAAGGTACTGAGAGGGTTTGGGCAGTGCTACTGGAGTCCTGTAGCACTCACAACTCCAGTGCTTGGCTCTTGCTGTATGCAGCAGCTGGCATCGCCCTGCGGCCAGCAGGTTCCCCTGCCACCCACCTTAGGTGGTTTGGCAGCCTCTAGTGAGTCGCTTTGCCTGGCACCCTAGAGGGAAGATTCCCAGAAAGTTCCAGAGCACAGATTTCCAGTCCCACCTGCGCAGCAGCTCAGTGCCTTCTCTGCCTTCACTGCCTTCTCTGCCTTTTAGCAAGCCAGGGCTGCATGCTCCCAGTGTGGTCTGGATCTCAGCTTTGGAGCAGGGAAGGGCTCTTTCTTGCGTGCTCCATCACAACCATCCGGTAGCAGGAGCTGCTCCTCCTATCGGCTAATCCTAGATTCTCCAGAGTTCTCTATATTTCTTACTAGCCAATCCCTCTCTGCTACAATGAATCATTCTTCATATTAAATGTTCTCTGGTCAAGTGATCGTGTGGTTTCTCTTTCTTGATTGTCCCCAAATTGATACACAGTTCTCATCCCTAAGCCTGAAGGGCCAAGAGGGAACCAGCTACTGAAATCCAGCAAGAAACAAAGTTATGGGAGAGTGCTGCCTCATTCGGAAAATGATTAAACGGAGGCTTGTTCATACAGTGAAATGCGGTGCGACCGTGAATGCTAGGCAGTCTCCATTCTCGCTTCTAGACACCGTCTCAATCCTTCTTCCCCCTGCTCTGCGCCTGGGAAACCGACAGCGGGGTGCCGGCAAATGGTTAACAAGTAAGCGGGGAAAAAATAATGATCCTAGTTTGTAGTGTTGGCTGATTTCTTTGGCATAAATACTCCCACCATGGCTAAGAGCCAGCCCCAGCACACCACAGGCGGCTAAGACTGCAAACCTCAGGTTCCTTCGCCCTTTGGTTTTCAGATGGCTGAGCTACTGGGAGGCCCAGCAGATGGAGGTGAGATGAGATCCTTCCCTTGCCGCCCCCCCCCCCCCCACTTTGTAGGCTGCGGTTTGGGTGGGCCTCTGTATCTCTCCGCACAAAAGGCCTAGTTGTTTCTGCCTTTTCTCTATGACACAGCACAGCCGCAGTGAGAATCTTTATGTGCATGTGCACGTCCCCTGGACCCAGGTGTGACAATTGTCCCTGCTGCAGGGCTGTCAAATAAAATAATAAAATACAGGGTGCCAAGCTAAACCTGAATTTCAGATAAACACCAAATAATTTTGTGGTATACATTTGTCTTAAATATTGCATGGAACATATTTATGCTAAAAAACTGCGAGAATAGAATGATGGCTACCAGAAGCTGGGAAGGGTTGTCGGGGCTGGGAGGGCGTGGAATGGATGTGGGACAGAATGGGCACAAAAATATGGTTAGATAGAATGAATAGGATCTAGTATTTAATAGCACAACAGGATGACTACAGTCAGCAATAATTTATCATACATGTACAAATAACTAAAAACGGATTGCTTGTAACACAAAGGATAAATGCTTGAGGTGATGGTTACCCCATTCACCCTTATGGGATTATTACACATTGCCTGTATCAAAGTATCATATTGATATGGTTTGGCTGTGTCCCCACTCAAATCTCATCTTGAATTCCCACGTGCTGTGGGAGGAACCTTGTGGGAGGTAACTGAATCATGGGGGTGGGTCTTTCCCGTGAATAAGCCTCACAAGATCTGATGGTTTTAGGAAGGGGAATTTCCCTGCACAAGCTCTCTCTTTGCTTGCTGCCATCCAGGTAAGACGTGACTTGTTCCTCCTTGCTTTCCGCCATGATCGTGAGGCCTCCCCAGCTATGTGGAACTGTAAGTCCAATTAAACCTCTTTCTTTTGTAAGGGCCCAGTCTTGGGTATGTCTTTATCCGCAGCATGAAAATGGACTAATACAATAAATGCACCCTATAAATATATAAACATACTATGTACCCACACATTAAAAATTAAAAAATAAAAAACCCTTCATTGTTTATCTGAATATCAAATTTAATTGGCTGTCCTTTTTTTTATTGTTTGTTTTTTGCTAAATCTGACAACTCTACCTGGGGAGACTCCTAGAAATGGAATTTCTCTTTTTTTTTCTTTTTTTGAGACAGGATCTCATTGCCCATGCTGGAGTGCAGTGGTACGATCTTAGCTCATTGCAGCCTTGACCTTCTGGACTCAAGCGATCCTCCCACCTGGAATTTCTAAAATAATGTCTCCAACATGGTTTTAGTTATGTAAATTTAATTTAATTAATTAATTAATTTTGAGACAGGGTCTCACTCTCGCCCAGGCTGCAGTGCAGTGGCACAATCATGGCTCACTTCAGCCTAAACCTCCTAGGCTCAAGCAATCCTCCCACCTCAGCCTCCCAAGTAGCAGGGACCACAGGTGAGTGCCACCACACCCAGCTAACTTTTTACTTTTTGTAGAGATGATTCTCACTATGTTGCCCAGGCTGGTTTCAAACTACTGGGCTCGAGGGATATACCTGCCTCGGCCTCCCAAAGTGTGGGATTATAGGCATGAGCCAGTGTGCCCTGCCCAGGTCCTGTAAATATTATATGATAATTTGTTTTCCTGTTCTTAAGATACCCCTTGATCTAGTTTTCAGTCATCTGTAACCCCGTATTGGGTCTTTAACAGGGCTTGACAGGGGGTGGGGCCGTGGTCACATGATGACAATATAGAGGCTAGAGCTCTCTGGTGCTAGAGCAAGACTCTGTCACATGAGACATGTCCATGGAGGAGGCTGAGGAATGTGCTTCTGTCTGAAATTCAGCACCGCTGGACCCAGCCTCCCCTCCACCTTAACACTGATTGGCAAATGCCTCTGAGTGGGCCAATGGGGATTTGCCTTTAGAGCCGAGGTCACTTCCCTTCCAAAGTTCCCTCCCCCTGGCCTCAGTTCCCGGAGGCCTGACTCTGGGGTCCTACCCAGGCTTCTACCCTTGAGCATCAGACTTGATCCTCTCCCTGTTTCCCTAGCAAGTCTTTCTGGTTTGGGGAAGTTTCTTTACTGTCAGGGTATTACAAAGCAAGGTTACAAATTAATGCCCGGAAAGGTCTTAATGATGGTGAAATGTGTTGCTCTCCTGGAGCATTTATGTTTAAAGCAGTAATTCAAAGGGCTGGATTTTTTTTTTTCTTTTTCTTTTTTTAGACGAAGCCTTGCTCTGTTGCCCAGGCTGGAGTGCAGTGGCACAATCTCGGCTCACTGTAACCACCTCCCGGATTCAAGTGATTCTCCTGCCTCAGCCTCCTGAGTAGCTGGGATTATAGGCGCCTGCCACCATGCCTGGTTAATTTTTGTAGTTTTAGTAGAGACGGGGTTTCACCATGTTGGCCAGGCTGGTCTCGAACTCCTGGCCTCAAGTGATCCCAAGGGCTGGATTTTAAGAGAGCATTTTAGGGGGACGTTCTGGCACTTACGTATTTAAATACAACTTATCCTTCTCTTCCAGGGGAAGAGTCCTTGTTTTCTTTTCCACCATTTCCTCTAAGTTTATCTTATATTTCCTCATCCAGAATCATTCCTAATCTTCTGACCTTGGAGATACAGATTTTATAAATAGGTCTGGATCAGGCAGCCGATTGTGTTCCATTAGGTCTGTTTCCTCATCTTCTTCCAAGCTACTTGAAATAAGTTTTTATATTAATAGTTATCCCACAGCGCTATCTGCTGGCTGAAAGCAGTAGGCACCCGTAAGTTATTTTACAAGAGCAGGTTTTTGTTGTTGTTTTTGGTTTTTTTTCTTAAAAAGAAAGAGATTTGTTTCCTTGGTTAGAATAGGTTGAGTTAGGTTAGGTTTGGGTTGGTTTGGTTTGACTAGGTTTCCTTTGCTTTGCTTTGTAACACTGATGAACTGGGGTTCTACATAACTGGAAATTCTTCAAAAGCTTTATGTCTTCTAAGAAGGCATCACCCAGTGAGTGGAGTCTGTTTCAGGCGGTCTGGGCCAGAGATGCTGCATTTCTAACAAGTCTCAGGTGATGCCAGTGCCACCGATCCAAGGGTCACCTTTGAGTAGAGAGGGGATACACCTGAGTAGAACAGATGCCTGGGCCGGAGACTTTTATAGTATAACCCTCCTGGATGCATTTTTTTTTTCATGCTTTCAGTTAATACATAGAAAAACAACATCTTTCTCTTCCTTCATAAGATAATTTTATCTTTCCTCATCCAGACAATTTCTTAATCTTCTGACCTTGGAAGTGTATAGATTTTAAATAGATCCAGATCAAGCAGGAAATTGTGTTTGATTTTGTTTCCTCGTCTTCTTCCAAGCTACATTAAAAACAATTGTGGCCAGGGTGGTGGCTCACGCCTGTAATCCCAGCACTTTGGGAGGCCGAGGCGGGCGGATCACTTGAGGTCAGGTGTTTGAGATCAGCCTGGCCAACATGGCGAAACCCTATCTCTTATAAAAATACAAAAATTAGCTGGATGTGGTGGTGTACACCTGTAATCCCAGCTGATTGGGAGGCTGAGGCAGGAGAATCAGCTGAATCTGGGAGGTAGAGGTTGCAGTGATCTGAGATTGCACCACTGCACTCCAGCTTAGGAGACAGAGTGAGACTCCATCTCAAAAAAACAAAGCAAAACCCAATTGCTTTCTGGTTGTCCCCCAGTGCCATCTACTGTCTAAAAGCAGCAGGCACCTGAAAATGACTTGACAATGTATTTTGTAAGAAAGAGCAAGTCCTCTTCTCGAAGGAACAATCAAGTTGTTTCTCAATATTTGTTTCCTAATATACCTCTGAGGTTCTATATAAGTAAAACTTTTTAAAAGGCTAAACGTTCTTAGGAGAATTTAAATGAAGTTTTAAAAAATTTCTTCAAGCACTTTAATGATCTAACGTTTTGATTTTTATTATGTCTTCATTTGATGGTGCCAGAAAGGGTGTTTTCATTCAATCAGACTTTCACCTCATTAATGAAGCATCTGTTGGTGGCAAAGCTCTGAGCCTGGCCCTTTTCAAAGCAAAGCTCCCTGGGAGTGGGGGCTGGAGCAGCACAAAATCCAGGCAGGGCACAAGAGAGCTCAGAGGGGCTTTTTTTTTTTTTTTTTTTTTTTTTGAGACAGAGTCTCACTCTGTTGCTCAGGCTGGAGTGCACTGGCATGATCTTGGCTCACTGCAACCTCCGCCTCCTGGGTTCTAAGGGATTCTTGTGCCTCAGCCTCCTGAGTAGCTGGAATTACAGGCGGGACACCATGCCTGGCTAATTTTGTATTTTTAGTAGAGAGAGTGGTTCACCATATTGGCCAGGCTGGTCTTGAACTCTTGACCTTAGGTGATCCACCCACCTCGGCCTCCTAAAGTGCTGGGATTACGGGCATGAGCCACCTCGCCCAGCCAGAGGGTCTTCTTGATGTCATGTGGAAGAAGATGCCAGAGATGGGACATCGCCCTCTTTCCCAAGTGTGGAAAGTAATCAGCTCTAGTGGGAACAATTATAGGCCACACCACATCTGGGCACCTGGACACAGCCATAGTGAAGCTGACAGCAACCAGGAAGCCCCTCTCAACACAGCATCAGCTGTGGCTTTCATCCAGGCTTCTCAAATCTGCAAATCCTGGCTGTGTTTTGTGCAGAAGCAGTGAAAGTGCCTCTCGTCCCACTTGGTGTGACCCATTGTCACAAGGGCACAAATTTGGGACTATTTTTGCCCCAAACTTCTTCTTCTTCTGTTTTGAGACGGAGTCTCACTCTGTAGCCCAGGCTGGAGTGAAGTGGCGTGATCTTGGTTTACTGCAAGCTCTGCCTCCCGGGTTCACGCCATTCTCCTGCCTAAGCCTCCCCAGCAACTGGGACTACAGGCACACACCGCCACGCCCAGCTAATTTTTGTAGTAGAGACGGGGTTTCATCGTGTTAGCCAGGATGGTCTCGATCTCCTGACGTTGCGATCCGCCCGCCTCGGCCTCCCAAAGTGCTGGGATTACAAGCATGAGCCACCGTGCCCGGCCCCCACAAATTTCTACAGAGTTTGTAATAAAATGGCCAAATGGCCCTTTCACTTTGTTTTTCTTTAGACAGAATCTTGCCCTGTTGCCCAGGCTGGAGTGCAGTGGTACGATCTTGGCTCACTGCAACCTCCGCTTCCCGGGTTCAAGTGATTCTCCTGCCTCAGCCTCCCAAGTAGCTGGGATTACAGGTGCATGCCACCATGCCCAGCTAATTTTTGTATTTTTAGTAGAGACAAGGTTTCACCATGTTGGCCAGGCTGGTCATGAACTTCTGACCTCAAGTGATCCACCCGCCTCGGCCTCCCAAAGTGCTGGGACACTTTTTTTTTTTTTTTTTTTTTTTGAGACAGGGTCTGTCTGTTGCCCAGGCTGGAGTGCAGTGGCATGATCATAGTGCACTACAGCCTCGACCTCTGGGACTCAAGCAATCCGCCCACCTCAGCCCTCTGAGTAGTTGGGACTACAGGTGCATACCACCACACCTGCCACCACATCCAACTAATTTTTTTATTTTTTATTTTTAGTAGAGATGAGGTCTTCCTATGTTGCCCAGGCTGGTCTCAAACTACTGAGCTCAGGTGCTCCTCCTGCCTTGGCCTCTTAAAGTGCTAGGATTAGAGGTGTGAACCACTCGCCCGGCCGATTCTCTACTCTTATAGAATGAGTTCATTCCTAAGAGGCACCTCAGGCCATGCATGAGTCTAGGCCCTTTTAGTTGCAAGGTCAGAAGCCCAATCAACTGACTTAAGCAAGGCGGAAAAAAAGAACAGGAAATGAATTGGCTTACATTATTGGGAAATCCAGAGGTGTACTTCAGGTATGGAGGGATCCAGGGACTACAAACTGTTGTCAGGGCTTTCTCTATTTCCAACTCTTCTGCTGCTTTCTCTGTTTGTCCTCATTCTTTCCCAGTTTATAAGGGCTTCCTCTACTGGCAGGAATATGACCATTGAAATCTTCAGGCTTATAGCATCACAGCTTGAGAGCCAGGGAAAATGAGAGTGGTTCTTATTTCCAGCACTCATATATATGATTCTCAGAGATGCAGTCTAACTGGGCTTGCTGGGTTCATGTGCCCATCTCTTGAACAAATCAGTGGCCAAAGGGATGGAGTAGCAGAGTCAAGCACTGTGGTCAGTTGCCTGCCTTCAAGATGGCTCCCAATAATCCCTGCCTCTCTTGATAGTTGTGCCTTTGCCTAATGTCCTCCCAAATGGTATCAGGCTGGTCTGTGTGACCAGTAGAAGAATAAGGCAATCGTGATTGTGTGTGACTTCTGATGGTAGGTCAAAAGGCACTGCAAATGCTGCTTGGTCTTTCTCTTGGATCACGCCCTCCGGGAGATGCCAACTGCCATGACTTTAGGAGAGATCCATTCATTAAGGCACTGAGGTCTCCTGCTGACAGCGTGGGGGTGAGGCTGGAAGTGGATTCTCCAACCACAATTAGACCTTCACATGACTGTAGTCCCAGCCGACATCTGGATTGCCACCTCATGAGACACCCTGAACCAGAACCACCTAGCTAAACCACTTCCAAATTCCTGATATTTATTTATTTATTTATTTATTTAGAGATGGAGTCTCGATCTGTTGCCCAGGCTGGAGTCTAATGGCACAATCTTGGCTCACTGCAATCTCCACCTCCTGGGTTCAAGCGATTCTCCTGCCTCAGCCTCCCCAGTAGCTGGGACTACAGA
>NC_045456.1:5148662-5164321 GCF_002776525.5 Piliocolobus tephrosceles
TGTTTTTTTTTTTTTTTTTTTTTTTGAGACGGAGTCTCGCTCTGTCTCCCAGGCTGGAGTGCAGTGGCCCGATCTCAGCTCACTGCAAGCTCCGCCTCCCGGGTTTACGCCATTCTCCTGCCTCAGCCTCCGGAGTAGCTGGGACTACAGGCGCCCGCCACCTCGCCCGGCTAGTTTTTTTTATTTTTTAGTAGAGACGGGGTTTCACCGGGTTAGCCAGGATGGTCTCCATCTCCTGACCTCGTGATCCGCCCGTCTCGGCCTCCCAAAGTGCTGGGATTACAGGCTTGAGCCACCGCGCCCGGCCTAAGTTCTGTCTTTAAGTAATGTGTTTGCTCTAACATCTCACTGTATGCCATTAAAAGTAGCCACACAGCAGCCCGAATGCTTTGCTGCTTAGATATTTCTTCCACTGGGTATCCTAGTTTATCACTCTTATGTTCTACAATCCATAAAGTCCTAGGACGTGGACACAATTCAGCCAAGGCCTTTGCAACTTTATAACAAGGATGGCCTTTACTCCAAGCTAAGTTTCTAACACCTTGTATTCATTTCCATCTGAGACCACATCAAAAAGACCTTTATTGTCCATATTTCTACCAGCATTCTTATCACAACCACTTATGTAATCTCTAAGACTTTCCCTACAGCTCTTGTCATGTTTTTTTTTGAGACAGAGTCTCGATCTGTTGCCCGGGCTGGAGTGCAGTGGCGTGATCTCGGCTCATGCAACCTCGGCCTCCCAGCTACAAATGATTCTCATGACTCAACCTCCCTAGTAGCTGGGACTACAGGCATATGCCACCATGCCCAGCTATTTTTTTTTTCTGTATTTTTAGTAGCAAAGGGGTTTCGCTGTGTTGGCCAGGCTGGTCTTGAACTCCTGGCCTTAAGTGATTCACCCACTTCAGCCTGCTCTTGTCTTCTTCTGAGCCCTCACCAGAATCACCCTTAATGCTCTATTCACAGTAATAGAGGCTTTTTCTAGCCTGCTCCTCCAAATTCTCCCAGCCTCTACCCAGCACCCAGTTCCAAAGCCGCTTCCACGTTTTCAGGTATTTGGTACAGCAGCAACCCACTCCTAGTACCAATTTTCTGTTTTAGTCCATTTTCTGTTGTTATAACAGATACTACAGACTGGATAATTTATAAAGAACAGAATGTTATTTGGCTCATGGTTCTGGAGTCCAGGAAGTCCAAGAGCACAGTGCTAGCATCTGGCCAGGGTCATCCTATGGCAGAAGGCATCACATGGCAAGGGAGCACATGTGTGAGACAGAGAGAAAAAGGAGGACAAACTACTGTGATAATGAATCCACTCCTGCAGTAACAGCATTCATCCATTCATGACCTAATCGCCTCTTTTTATTTATTTATTTATTTTATTTTTATTTATTTATTTTTGAGACAGAGTCTCACTCTGTCGCTAGGCTGGAGTGCAGTGGCGTGATCTCGGCTCACTGCAACCTCTGCCTCCCGGGTTCAAGCAATTCTCCTGCCTCAGCCTCCCCAGTAGCTGGGACTACAGGCATGCACCACCACGCCCAGCTAAGTTTTGTGTTTTTAGTAGAGACGGGGTTTCACCATGTTGGCCAAGATGGTCTCAATCTCTTGACCTCGTGATCCACCCGCCTCAGCCTCCCAAAGTGCTGGGATTACAGGCGTGAGCCACTGCACCCGGCTTCTCTTTTTTATTGAAACAGGGTCTTACTCTGTCACCCAGGCTACAGTGCAGTGGTACAATCAATCCTAGCTCACCACAGGCTCGAACTGCTGGGCTCAAGCAATATTCCAACCTCAGCCTCCTGAGTAGCTAGGACCACAGGTTCTAATCACCTTTTAAAGATCCTACCTTTTAGTGCCATTACAATGGCAATTACCTTTTTTTTTTTTGAGATGGAGTCTCACTCTGTCACCCAGGCTGAAGTGCAGTGGCACCATCTCAGCTCACTGAAACCTCTGCCTCCCAGGCTCAAGCAATCCTCACATCTTAGCCTCCTGTGTAGCTGGGACTACACACGTGCACCACCATGCCTGGCTAATTTTTTGTATTTTTTGTAGAGATGGGATTTTGCCATGTTGGTCAGGCTATTCTCAAACTCCTGGGCTCAAGGGATCTGCCTGCTTCGGCCTCCCAAAATGTTGGGATTATAGGCGTGAGTCATCATGCCTGGCCTAGGTGATTCTTATGATCAAACCAGTCTAGGAAACATTGACTTAGACCAGTGCTTCTCAAACTTTAATATTTATACAAATAGCCTGGGCGTTTTGTTAAAATGAAGATTCTAATTCAGTAGGTTTGGTGTGGGGCCTAAGATTCTGCCTTTCTGACAAGCTCCCAGATGACGCTGAAGCTGCTAGTCCATGCTTTGTGTAGCAAGGACTTAGAACAATTCTAATAGAATTTTCTTTGAGATGGAAATATTCTGCATGGCCCAATCCGGCAGCACTAACCACTTGTAGTTATATAGCATGTGAAATGAGGCGGATATGACTGAGGGGCTACATTTTAAATTGTATTTCATTTAGATTAATTTAAACTTAAATTCAAATTCAAATAGACACATGTGGCTAGTGGCTACCATATGGAAAGCCAGATTTAGAACATTCTTCAGGATAAGTTATTGCTGAAGAAAGTACTCCAGAATCATTCCAGGTTAGTAAGTTATGCTGGTTTTTCAAACCTTTGATTTAGAAATTAGCATTCTCAGGCCAGGCTCAGTGGTTCACGCCTGTAATCCTAGCATTTTGGGAGGCCAAAGTGGGTGGATCACCTGAGGTCAGGAGTTCAAGACCAGCCTGACCAACGTGGTGAAACCCCCGTCTCTATTAAAATACAAAAAATTAGCCGTGTGTGGTGGCGGGAGCCTGTAATCTCAGCTACTTGGGAGGCTGAGGCAGGAGAATTGTTTGAACCCAGGAGGCGGAGGTTACAGTGAGCCGAGATTGTGCCATTACACTCCAGCCTGAGCAACAAGGGCGAAACGCTGTCTCAAAAAAAAAAAAAAAAAAAAAGAAAGAAAAAGAAAAATAAATTAGCATTCTCATACACTAAAGACTGTGGGTGGTGTACTTTATTCCTGGAAGCCTCAATCAAGTCGTGTTGTCTGTATAATGTGCTTTCCAGGAAATTTTTCTTTATCTCAACTTCTGCTATTTGGTTTCTAAAGTTTGTTTCTCATTTACAAAATTTTCCAAAGTCATCAACATTTAAGAAAGGGAAATAGGGTAACTCATTTATTGAAATATTTATTATTGAAAAAAATTCACCCTAAAATAATTCTGAAGGTCCAATTCAGAAATAGCAAAACATATTTGGGACTGTTGGCAACTCTATTTACCAAGAAGTTGAAATACTTAAGGCTGTTCACGCCAGAAAACATTTGCAGTCATTTCCTTAGAGAGACTGCCAGAAAATTCGTCCATCCTGCACTGCCAAAACATTTTATGAAAATTTGGAGCTTGCCTGTTATTTGTGGAAACTGTGCTAGCAAATGGGTAGATGACAAGGACTTGATTGTTCATGACACCAAACCTTTAATGTCTTATGTCGTGCTTTGGAAGTTTGCAGGCTTAGGCTTAGTATATTTTTCTTTCCCTATCCTAGCCAACACTATATAATAAAAAAGTTTTGCACACTGTGAGTTTACACAAAGCATCCCACAGAGCCGCAGATTTTCATCTTCTTTTCTCAGGCACCTGGGTTGATGGTCCCCACCACTGGAGGGGAGAAGAGAAGCCATTGAGAGTACTGTAGTATTCAGGCCTGCTGGGTCCAGGTCTTTAGACCACGTGGTGGACTGACTCTGTCTCTCTAGATGCCTAGAGGCAAGGTTTGGAAAGACAGCTTGCTGGGAATGTGTGAAGCAGAGTGTGTTGGAAATTTCCAAAACTCAGGAGCTAAACGACTTCTTTAGGAAAAGGAGGAAAATGTCCTCTGAGTGAATTTTGTGTTAGCTTGTCTAATTTCTCTGTGCTCTATACTCAAAGTCTATAGGATTTTGCATGAAGAACTATTTGTGTTCATTTACATAAACATGTAAGAGTCCATTTGCTTAATAAATGAATACCTATTTGTGCCTGTGAGAAATGCGAGCAATGCGTTAACTTAAATTGCTTATTAATTTATCTGCAGATCATATATGTATTGCAGGACCTGGTGTGTGGTAGGCTTAGTAAATACTTCCTGTCTGAATGTGGAATGAATGTGCATGATGTTACACGCAGATGAATTACGATGCTGGATGCTGGCTTTAGCTGGGTGGTCTGAAACAGCTCTGAGAGGGGCTTATGTCTGTGGGCTTTTCCAGTCATTATAGTCATGTCGCCCAGGCAGGAGTTCGGGCACTCTGTCGCCCAGGCCAGAGTTCAATGGCGTGATCTTGGTTCACTGCAACCTCTGCCTCCTGGGTTCAAGAGATTCTTGTGCCTCAGCCTCCTGAGTAGCTGGGACTACAGGCACCCGCCACCATGCCCAGCTAATTTTTGTATTTTTAGTAGAGACAAGGTTTCACCATGTTGGCCAGGCTGGTCTCGAACTCCTCACCTCAGGTGATCCACCCACCTCAGCCTCCTAAAGTGCTGGGATTATAGTCGTGAGCCACCACGCCCTGCCTATCCTGTCATTTCCTAAAAGTAATTTGAGATTTTTAATTTTGATTTTTTTTTTTTGAGACAAGGTCTCACTATGTTGCCCAGGCTGGTCTTGAATTCCTGGGCTCAAGCAATCTGCCTGCCTTGGTCTCCCAAAATGCTGGGGTTACAGGCATGAGCCACCATGCCCGGCCCAGTCTGAAATACTTAAAAATGGTAAGTCTTTGGTTTTGAGTTTCTCTGATGTGTGTTTGTCACTGAAGTGGTGTTCAGTCCATATTTACACCTTTTCAATTACTCACTTAAAAATATGTTTATGCTCCTCTGCCTGCCTCTTTTGAGCATGGTTTTATTTTATTTTGGAGGTTTTCTTACTTTGTTTTGCCTAAATCCCTTTATGTAGTGTCAGTCTTAAATGTCACCCTTTGGCAAACCTTGATGAGCAGCTTTTCAAACTTTTTTTCTTTACTTTTCTTTTCTTTTTTTTTTGAGAGAGGGTCTTGCTCTGTTGTTCAGGCTGTAGTGCAGTGGCATGATCACAGCTCATTGCAGTCTCAAACTCCCGGGCTCAAGCAATCCTCCTATCTCAGCCTCCCAAGTAGCTGGGACTACAGGTGCACACCAACAACCCTGGTTAATTTGTTTAGTTTTTGGTAGAGATGGGGTCTCACTATGTTGCCCAGGTTGGTGTTGAATTGCTAGCCTCAAGCTATCCTCCTGCCTCAGCCTCCCAAAGTGCTGTGATTATGGGCATGAGCCACTGTGCCTAGTCCTCAAACTTTAACCTGCATCAGAATCCCCTAGGAGATTTGTTAAAACACAGATTGCTGGACATACCCCCTGGTTTCTGCTTCAGTGGGTTTGAGGGAAAGCCCAAGAAATTTGCATTGCTAATAATACCCAGGTGAGACAGATGCTGCCACTCTGGGGACTGCACTTTGAGAACTGCCGACCTAAGGGATCAAGGCATTGAACAGCAACAGCTGCTGACGTCATAAAAGGAGAGACGACCAGGTGTTATGTGCCTCCTGATGAAAAAACACACTACCTACCATCTAGGAAACATTCTTGCCAAAAAACAAAAACAAAAACAAACAAACAAACTTGAATCTTACCAAATTACCAATTTGTAGGAAATATAGGCAGAGTAACAAATGGGGATGCAATTGGCCAAGTCCAGAACATGAGAAACCAGGATTCTTCAAATAACAAATTACAAAAAAAGAAAGAGAGAGATGGAGGAGGAACCCATAGATTAAAAGAGATTTCAGGCCAGGTGAGGTGGCTTATGCTTGTAATCCCAGCACTTTGGGAGGCCAAGGTGGGCGGATCACTTGAGGACAAGAGTTTGAGACCAGCCTGGCAAATATGGTGAAACCCCATCTCTAATAAAAATACAAACATTAGCCAGGCATGGTGGTGTACGCCTGTAATCTTAGCTACTCAGGAGGCTTAGGCAGGAGAATCGCTTGAACCCGGGAGGCAGAGGTTGAGGTGAGCCGAGATCACGCCACTGCACTCCAGCCTGGGCGACAGATTGAGACTCTGTCTCAACAACAACAACAAAAGATTTCAAAGGCCTATCAATCAACTGCAACATATGGAACATATTTTCTTCTAAAGCTGTAAAAAAGTGTATTTTTTTTTTTTTTGAAACAGAGTCTCACTCTGTCGCCCAGGCTGGAGTGCAGTGGCACAATCTCAGCTCACTGCAACCTCTGCCTCCCAGGTTCAAGGGATTCTCCTGCCTCAGCCTCCTGAGTAGCTGGAACTACAGGCATGTGCCACCACACCCGGCTAATTTTTTGTATTTTTAGTAGAGATGAGGTTTTACCGTGTTAGCCAGGATGGTCTCGATCTGACCTCGTGATCTGCCCACCTCTACCTCCCAAAGTGCTGGGTTTACAGGCGTGAGCCACTGTGCCGGGCAAAAATGTGTATTTTTATCAGAAAATTGGAAATTTGAATAATAAGTGGCATCTTAGATATTAAGAAATGATTTTAAATTATTTAGGTGGCATTATGGTTATGTTGTGTGGTACATAGGATAATAGCTCCCCCAAAGATGTCCACATCCTAATCTCTGGAACCTGTAAATATGTGGCAGAAGGGACTTTGCAGATGTGTTTAAATTAAGGATCTTCTAGTGGGGAATTATCCTGGATTGTCTGGTTGTGCCCAATGTAATCACAGGATCCTTATGAAGGAAAGAAGAGAGTAGGGGAGTCAAAGTCAGAGAAGGGAATGTGACAATGGAAGAAAAGGTCAGAGAGAGAAAGAAAGAGAGCTTTGGGGCCAGGTGCAGTGGCTTGTGGTTGTCATATTGGTGCTTTGGGAGTCTGAGGCGGGAGGATCGCTTGAAGCCAGAAGGTTGAGACCAGCCTGAGCAACATAGTGAGACTGCATCTCTATTAAAAGTAAAACAAATTAGCTGGGCATGGTGGCATGCTTCTGTAGTCCCAGCAACATGGGAGGTTGAGGCAGGAGGACTTCTTGAGCCCAGGAGTTGGAGGCTGCAGTGAGCCATGATTGTACTACTGCACTAATGCCTGAGCAACACAGTGAGACCCTGTCTGTAAAAAATTTTTTTTAAAAAAGAGAGAGCTTTGAAGATGTTAGATTGCTGGCTTTGAAGGTGGACAAAGGACCACAAGCCAAAGAATGCAGGTGGTCTCTAGAAGTTAGAAAAGACAAGGAAGTGGATTTCCCCCTAGAGCCTCCAAAAGGAATGCAACTGGACTGACCCATTCTGGACTTCTGACCTCCAGAACTGTAAGATAAACTTCTGTTTTTTTTTTTTTTTTTTTTGTGGTGAGGGGTCTCACTCTGTCGCCCGGGCTGGTGGCACAATCTCAGCTCACTGCAACCTCTGCCTCCTGTGTTCAAGCAATTCTCCTGCCTCAGCCTCCTGAGTAGCTGGGACTACAGGCATACACCACCACGCCTGGCTAATTTTTGTATTTTTGTACCTTTTCTTTTTTTTCCGAGATGGAGTCTTGCTCTGTCACCCGAGCTGGAGTGCAGTGGTGTGATCTCGTCTCACTGCAACCTCCACCTCTTGGGTTCAAGTGATTCTCCAGGTTCAGCCTCCTGAGTAGCTGGGATTACAAGCATGTGCCAGCACACCCGGCTAATTTTTGTATTTTTAGTAGAGATGGGGTTTCACCATGTTGGCCAGGCTGGTCTTGAACTCTTGACCTCAAACAATCTGCCTGCCTCGGCCTCCCAAAGTGCTGAGGTTACAGGAGTGAGTCACCACACCCAGCCAACTTCTGTTGTTTTAAGTCACTAAGTTTGTTATAGCAGCAATAGAAAGCTAATACGGTTATGTTATAAAAAGGGTCATCAGCTGGGCATGGTGGCTCATTCCTGTAATCCCAGCAATTTGGGAGGCTGAGGCGGGTGGATCACTTGAGGTCAGGAATTTGAGACCAGCCTGGCCAACATGGTGAAACCCTGTCTCTACTGAAAATACAAAAAAAAAAAAAAAAAAAAAAAAAATTAGCTGTGCATGGTGGTGGGCACCTGTTATCCCAGCTACTCGGGAGGCTGAGGCAGGAGACTCGGTTGAACCCGGAGGCAGAGGTTATGGTGAGCCAAGATTGCACCACTGCACTCCAGCCTGGGCAACAAGAGCGAAACTGTCTCCAAAAAAAGAAAAAAAAAAGCTATATTTTTTAGAGATGCGTAATTAAATATTTACAAAATACTAGAATTTGTTTTGAAATACTATGGCAATGGGGAGAATGGAGAGAGGTGTGCAGGGACAGAACTGACCATAATTATTGGGGCTGAGTGATGGGTGCATTCTTTGTGTATTTTAAAAATTGAACACAAATATATACACACGAAAAAGAATAGTTACATCTAAGTGTTATAAACCAAAATACTTCTGAAGACCTAGCTTGGTGAAATCCAAGCTGGTCTCACCTAGGGGTGGTAACACAGCCAAAGTGAGAGTATTATAAGGACTGAAGTGAGAGGGACCTTTCTTCAAGTTGGCACTGGAATGGGAGGAGACCTAAAGGGCCCAGCCCAGGAAAGACACAGGCTGGAAGGGAAATGAATGATGTGAGGCCCTAGGACAGTGGAAGAGTTAAATCAGCAAATACATACAAGGAACAGAAAGACAGTGAAATGAACCAGTCAAGGAGCAAAAATTGTGCCATGTTTCATAGAGTCAAATGTTCTACTTGCCCTCTCTTAGGCTCTGGTTCACCTTGGTGTTCAAGAGTAGACAGATGCCCACTTCCATTCACCATTTTGCTTCTTTTTGCCCTCTTTTCCGGTTCTTTTGAACCCATGCTACCTGAATTATATCCTTCCTTTTGTCAGATACTGTTGCTTCCTATTTCCATGATTGCCTATTGTATTAGGCCATTCACACATTGCTATACAGAAATACCTGACATTGGACAATTTATAAAGAAAAGAGGTTTAATTGGTTCATGGTTCTGCAGGATGTTCAGGAAACATGGCACTGGCATCGGCTGAGGCTTCAGGAAGCTCCCAATCACGGTGGAAGGCAAAGGGGGAACTAGTATATCATATGGCAAGAGCGGGAGCAAGAAAGAGGGGGAGGTGCTACACACTTCTCAACAGCCAGATCTCGTGAACTCATTCACGAGATAGCACCAAGGGGTTGGTGCTAACATTCATGAGAAATCCACCTCCCACCAGGCCCCATCTCCAACACTAGGGATTACAGTATAACATGAGATTTAGAGGGGACAACATCTAAACTATGTCACCTATATTCATTTGACTTTATGCCTTTCCAATCAATTTTTCTTGGTTGTTTGCCTTTCTTTTTGCTTGTTTTTGGCAAGACAGAGGCAAACAAACAGAATAAAAATGCCCACATGGGTGGCATACATGGAATGCAAAGGGCCTCTAAATGTGTTTTTCTTCCCAACCACCATGTTGGTTTACAAATCTGTATTATTTTTATTTATTTTTATTTTTTTGAGACCGAGTCTCGCTCTTGTTGCCCAGGTTGGAATGTAATGGCATGATCTCAGCTCACTGCAACCTCCGCCTCCCAGGTTCAAGCGATTCTCCTGCCTCAGCCTGCCGAGTAGCTGGGATTACAGGCGCCTGCCACCATGCCCAGCTAATTTTTATATTTTTAGTAGGCACGGGCTTTCACCATGTTGTCTAGGCTGGTCCCAAACTCCTGACCTCAGGTGTTCCACATGCCTCGGCCTCCCAAAGTGCTGGGATTACAGGCGTGAGCCACCACGCCTGGGTATTTTTAGTTTTTTGAGACGGACTTTCGCTCTTGTTGCCCAGGCTGGGGTGCAATGGTGCGATCTTGGCTCGCTGCAACCTCTGTGTCCCAGGTTCAAGTGATCCTCCTGCCTCAGCCTCCCGAGTAGCTGGGAATACAGGCACATACCACCACGCCCAACTCATTTTTGTATTTTTAGTAGAGACGGGGTTTCTCCATGTTGGCCAGACTGCTCTTGAACTCCTGACCTCAGGTGATCTGCCTGACTAGGCCTCCCAAAGTGTGGGCTTACAGGTGTGAGCCACCGCGCCCAGCCTCAAATCTGTATTTAGGCCGAGGACTCTAAGGGGAGGAAGGGTCCACAATTTACCTACACAATACCCTGCACAGGTGTAAGGTGAAAACTGCTGTTGGCTATGAATTAAAGCAAAGCTTTCATTATTAAGATGACTAAGGTTTAATATAATTGGGGGCCTTAATGAACGATAATTCACTGTAAGAAGGAGGAGAAAATAATTGGAAGGCAAATTACAATAGCCTTAATAAAAAAGAAGAGGGGTACAGGGAAGTTGTCTGCAACATTTCCTAAAATGAGGGTGATGCTTTACCAGCAGGGATGAATGTCAAGAACATAATGTTTAGTGAAAGAAGCCAGCCTCAATAGAGGACATATTATGCGAGTCTATTGATAAGATACCCATGAACAGGCAAAACTAATCTATAGTGATAGAAATCAGAATAATGGTTACCCGAGCAGGAAGCATCATGAGAAGATTTTCTGGGGTATTGGAAATGATTGTTTGTTTATTTATTTATTCGAGACAGGGTCTCGATCTGTCACCCAGGCTGGAGTGCAGTGGCATGGTCATAGCTCATTGCAGTATTGCACTCTGGGCTCAAGGGATCCTTCCACCTCAGCCTCTCGAGTAGCTTGGGACTACAAGTGTGCTAATTTAATTTTTTAAATTAGCTGGCCATGGTGGCGCGCACCTGTAGTCCCAAGTATAGTGAGAGATACATTGCTCAGGCTGGTCTCGAATTCCTGGCCTCAAGTGATCCTTCTGCCTCAGCTTCCCAAAGTGTTGGAGTACAGGTGTGAGGCACCGTGCCCAGCCAATAATGTTTATAACTTGGTGTTGGTGACAGCACATGGGTGTATGCATATGTAAAAAATTAAGCTGTAGATTTATGATTTGTGCACTTTACGGTGTGTAGGTTAAACGTCAACTGAAGAAAAAAAAAGGATGAGACCACACTTGGCCTTGTGGATTGCTAATCCAGCTGGCTTGCAGCCTACTGTGCTGTGCGTCACTCTCCCTGTGACCATGAAACTCGAACTGCCCTGACTGTTGCCCGCCTCTGCCCGCTCCAGCCACTGGCCCCCTGTCAGTGCTCATCCCATCCCTGGTTGCTCTTGCAGACATCACGTTTGCACTAGGAGAGGTGGGCAGAGCCCTCGGAGTGGTAGCAGCAGCTAGAGGGGTGGTGGGATTTGCAACTGTTTCTACAAGTTTTCTGCTTAATAACCATCAATGGGTCCCCATTCCCCACAGAATGAAATTCAGACACCTTAGCATAGCACTCCAAGTCCTGTCTAAATTGACCCCTTCTTCTTCTTCTGATTATTTTTTGAGGCGGGGTCTTTCTCTGTCACCGAGGCTGCAGTGCAGTGGCGCGATCTCGGCTCACTGCAACCTCTGCTTCGCAGGCTCAGGTGATTCTCCTGCCTCAGCCTCCCGAGCAGCTGAAACCACAGGTGTACACCACACGCCTGGCTAATTTTTCATGTTTTTGGTAGAGACGGGGTTTCACCATGTTGCCCAGGCTGGTCTCAAACTCATGAGCTCAAGCAATTCACTCGCCTCAGCCTCCCAAAGTGCTGGGGTTACAGGCGTGAGCCATTGCACCTGGCCGCTGCAGTGACTGTTCATTACTTTGTGCACATGCCGTTCTCTGTGCGCTTCTGTGTTTGTCAAACTCTGCATTCTTCCCCTCTCAACTCAAATGTCACTTCTTTTACCCTCTTAAAAAATAGGCACATGAGGGACTAACACTTGTGGAGTGTCTGTTATCAACCAGATAGCATTTAGGTGCTTTTCATACCTTATCTTCTTTAACTTTCACTCTAAGACACTTCTCCAAATCAATTTTATCCACTCTTAGCTCATAGTATTATAGTGCCTTCCATAAAACAGGCTGTGAAATCTTTAAGTGCTATAGACACAGTGCCTCAGGTCTCTACCTTCTCACTTTACAGAAATAGTTGAGGCTCCCAGCCCCACAGTTGGTTGGCTTGAAATATGAAAAGAAAACTGTTTCAATAATGGTCCCAGCAGAAACAGAAGATGTAGTCATAGGTTATTTTGAATTTACTAGGTTATTTACAGAGGTATGGGTAGGTTCAAGGGAACTAGCAAGAGATGCTGAAGGAGCCAGGGACTGGCAGAAGCTGGAAGGTATACCTGCTTCTCCCCCAACCCCTCACCTTCCTGAAGACCCAGTGAGAACCAAAGCTGTGAAAAGGGGACCCCTGCCAGGAGCTGTCATTGTACTGCCACTGCCACTGTCACTGCCAGAACTGAGGTCCTAGAAGGAAGGGGCATGCGGGAGGGGGAAGGACTCAAATGGAGAATAACCAGAACAAAAGGTGTAAAATGAAAAAAAAATTTTTTTTTTTTTTTTTTTTTTTGTGAGACAGGGTCTCACTCTGTCACCCAGGCTGGAATTCAGTGGCATGATCTTGCTCACTGCAGCCTCGACCTCCCCGGGCTCAAACCATCCTCCCACCTCAGCCTCCTGAGTAACTGGGACTATAGGCGTGCACCATCATGCCCAGCTAATTTTTGTGTTATGTATGTATGTATGTATTTATTTATTCTGTAGAGGTGAGGTTTTGCCATATTGCCCATGCTGGTCTCAAACTCCTAGGCTCAAGTGATCCACTTGCCTTGGTCTCCCAAAGTGCTAGGATTACAGGCATGAAAATCAAAATGATAAATGTTTTAGTGAAATGTCCAAAAGGCCAGTTGTTGCTGGTAAACTGCAAATTCATTCATGTAGTTATACAAAAAATATAATATAGGTACATCTAAAAAGGTTCAATATGGTAAAGGGTGTGGTAATAGATCCTAGTTCCTCTGAAGATCTTAAAACATATGTCTATCTATCTCTGTCTTCTCTTTGGATGGGGTGTAAACTCCTGGAGTATTCAAACTGTCTTATTCATTCTGGTATTCCCACTTCTGGCAGAGTGACACGTAAGCATTTAATGCATCACTGAATGAAGGACTGACTGAATGTAACAATGGTCAAATGTAGTGTAGTGTTCACTGAGGTTATGCCAGTTTTCACAGCATATAAAACACTTGAGTTGGCCAAAGTCAGCTTAGGTGTCATGCACTTTGTTGGTAAAAGGCTAATGTAATTTTTTTTTTTTTTAATGTGGGGATTTGTTAAGCAAAGACCATGTGGTTTTCTGATAGATTTGACTAGTATTTTCCCATCTGTGAAGTAAATGTAGCAGATTTTGTTATCCCCATTAAAAAAATTAAAACAATCTGAGGCATGGAAAGGTTCTAAAGAAATATAGTTAGTTGAGATAGACTAATGATAGACTTGAGATTCCAGACGAGAGACGGGGTCTCCCATCCACCTCCTTTTGCTAGAATACGATGCCTTCCTGTTAGACTAGCTTTTCTGTCTTCCTATTGCACTTCACTTCTTGATCTTTTTCCAGGGAAGCTACTATTTTGAAGTTAAAAAAAGAGGTTTATTGTAAGCAACAATAACAATACTGAAAACAATTTATATCTTACAGATATGTGCTCTTGATTTAATGAGGAAAAAAGGGAAATTGTTGGAGAAAAGGATCTGAAGATGTTTGTAAAGTCACTATTTTAAGCAATCAGTTATTTAATACCCATTCTGGATATTTTTGGATTTTTACACTAAGGTGAAAATATGAATAGTGGATTAGCTAGTTACAACTTGGAGCTCTAGTCTCTGCCAGACTTAGGCTTCTGTGTTTTAGGGAGAAAGATGCCCATTTAGTGGGAAAACTAGAGGGAGTCCTCACTAATCCTAAAACGTTAACTTTATGTATGCAAATTATATTGTTTCTTTCTTTCTTTCTTTCTTTTTTTTTTTTGAGATGGAGTTTCGTTCTTGTTGCCCAGGCTGGAGTGCAGTGGCACGATCTTGGCTCACTGCAGCCTCCACCTCCCGGGTTCAAGCGATTCTCCTGCCTCAGACTCTCAAGTAGCTGGGATTGCAGGCACTCACCACGCCACCCAGCTAATTTTTGTATTTTTAGTAGAGATGGGGATTCGCCATGTTGGCCAGGCTGGTCTCAAACTCCTGACCTCAGGTGATCCACCTGCCTTGGCCTCCCAAAGTAGGGGGATAACAGGTGTGAGCCACCGCGCCTGGCCGATATTGTTTCAATATAAGCATGTGTACTGATGAAGATCTAGATTAAACTTGCTTATCTAGGGAAGATTATCTTTTCACTCTCACTAATATTGAACTCTAAAAAAGGTACAAAAGGAAGTAATAAAACACACTTGAAATACAGGAGTATTTTGCCCTGGACTTGGACTGGATGGGGTGATGTGTCTTTTTGAAGGTTGTCACAGGTTTGGGGCCAAATCAGGAGAACTATAGGAGCAAATTCACAGGAGCAAATCTGAGGCTTGAAAAATATATCATGAAAATGTGAATTTCACCAGCTTTAGTTCTTACTCTTTCAGTTCACAGTCTCTTTATTTTCATGTTTTCTAGGCAAAGTTAATTGAACATAATAATAGTATTCATTTATCCATTCATCCATTCACTTATTCAACTAATATTTGCCAAATTCTTACTGTGTGCAAGACACTTACATATAACGTAAGAGAAAAGGTGATGTTCCAACCTGTGTTAACATTATGAAAAAGCTGTCTCAAATTTATTTTGGCAAAGGGAAAAGCAGGGTATAATAAAATAATTATTATTGAAAACTTTATATACATAGTGGATAAAAGCATAATTGATGATAAGGGTGGAAGGAATTATTAGGACATATTTGAATATATTAATATATTCAGAAGCTAACTGCCACTTATTTGCTGTGTAGTAATTTATTTTCGTCATCTGTAAAATGGGAATGAGTATCTACCTCATAGGAAAGTTGTGAAAGAACATTGCAAATATTGGAAATTTATCTGTAAAGAGACTGGCGTGATTCTCAGCACATGCTCAACAAATGGTAGCTATTGTTATTATGGATAACTCGGATTTAATACAACAAAGAGTCACACTTTTATAAATCCTTTGGTGAGGATAGTAACTGAGAAGATGTTCTAGGATAGATAATTCAAATTTCATTTTTAGAGTAAGGGCTTCAGTAATTTCATGTTAAGATAAATATGAAAAATAGATTAGGCATCAGTGAGTCAGGCAATTCTGCAATCATAGTAGTATTTCTACAATTTAATAGAGTCCATAGAGGTAAAAAAGGTATAAGTGATAAACCAAAGTAAATCTTTCTTTTTTTGGCCGGGCGCGGTGGCTCAAGCCTGTAATCCCAGCACTTTGGGAGGCCGAGACGGGCGGATCACGAGGTCAGGAGATCGAGACCATCCTGGCTAACACGATGAGACCCCGTCTCTACTAAAAATACAAAAAAAAATTAGCCGGGCGAGGTGGCGGGCGCCTGTAGTCCCAGCTACTCGGGAGGCTGAGGCAGGAGAATGGCGTGAACCCGGGAGGCAGAGCTTGCAGTGAGCTGAGATCCGCCACTGCACTCCAGTCTGGGCGGTAGAGCGAGACTCCGTCTCAAAAAAAAAAAAAAAAAAAA
>NC_045456.1:5164421-5164978 GCF_002776525.5 Piliocolobus tephrosceles
AAAAAAAAAAAAAAAACTTTCTTTTTTTTTGAGACGGAGTCCCATATAAATCTTTCATACATAGAATGTAGAGATGAATTTCAAATATTTGCATCGCATCGGGATTAGAAGGACAGTGGCCACTAATTAAGAATTTAAGTCCTCCTCAGCCCTGCTGGTGCCCATAATAAGGGTTTGTTTAGATTAAACTTCTGTTTAATTTCTTTCCGTTAAAGATCTCCTTCTGGCTTTTTTTTTTTTTTAGACGGAGTTTCGTTCTTGTTGCCCAGGCTGGAGTGTAATAGCGCGATCTCGGCTCACGGCAACCTCCGCTTCCCGGGTTCAAGCGATTCTCCCGAGTAGCTGGGACTACAGGCGCGTGCCACCACGCCCGGCTAATATTTTGTACTTTTAGTAGAGACAGGGTTTCTCCATGTTGGTCAGGCTGGTCTCCAACTCCCGACCTCAGGTGATCCACTCGCCTCGGCCTCCTAAAGTGCTGGGATTACAGGCGTGAGCCACCGTGTCCGGCCTCTTTCTGGCTTTTAAAAACATGTTTGGGCCGGGCGCGGTGGCTC